>NC_064901.1:10532500-10832500 GCF_929443795.1 Astur gentilis
AGCTATAATTAGAAATACAGTCTTAAGGCTTCTTTCACTATTCTTTCAGAAAACCCAGAATTTATATTAATCCTTCCCCTCAGTGTTTTTTATATTTGGCTTTTGACAGTTTAAACTGTTTTTTCAGTAAGACTTTTGAAGTAACTTGGGAATAGAAATAATGCTTATTATATAGCCGCTTCCCTTCTTCCGATCACTTTCCCACTTCCAAAAAGCATCTGTGATGCTCCCTTCTTTCAGAAGGATATGTTCATTCTTAATAGTTCAGCACCTTTCTTTTCCCCTTAGAGTCCTTCAGGTTTTTATTGATATTTTAATTGTTCAGTGCTTTTGGTTCTTAAGTGATGAGTGCACAGGCAGTTAACAAAACACAAAATAGTGAAGGAGAAAAAAGCCGTTCTTTGTATTTACAATCAGTGTTTCCAAAATTCTGTTGAAATTCTAGTTGCACCAGCATATCTGAGTCTAAATAGTATGTGTAGGTATATAGAATAATTATGTTGCGATAGAGGTGGTCTTGTTAATGAACTGATTGTCATTATGCTTTTCACCTTTATTCAGTGACACAGGTCCAGTTTTATGCAGTTGAATGGATACCGTTAATACCTGTTTTCTTTAAATAAAAAGGTTGTTCGTGTGATAGAACTTCTTAATTATTGTTGCTAATTGCATTTATTTGCTTCTCAAAAGGAGGTAGTTGCTAAATGCTGTGTTAATGCATATACAAATAAAAAGTAAATGCTTGCATTTACAAATCAGTCACTGTAAAGTCTTAATCACTAACATACAGATAAATCCCTGCACTGAACTGAAATACATTTGATGTGGGTAATAGAGAATACTATGAAACTTTTATGAATGTGTGTTAAAACAAAACATGAAGACTAAATAATGGTATCTCTGTAGACCAATTAGTTTCTTCAACATACAGACTGGTTTCCATGCTGATTGATGATAGTATCTCCATATCTTTCATGTACTGTTGGGTTAAGGATGTACTTTTCTCTTGTGCATGATAAAAGGCCTAAAGCAATGTCACCTGATTTCATGGGCTGCAAGACTCTCTGATATAGTTTGTGATCATAAGAACCAAAAACTTAAAAGTTGATCTGAGAGGAGCTGCGGTGTTTCCTGCAAAGTGTTACTTCTTCAGTGTTTATGTCCATAAGCAAGTAATACTTATAGCTTCACTGGTCTAAAACACTCACAACAGGGCTGCTGCCCTTCTGCTATTTCTGCACCTTTGTGTCCCAGTAACGTTATGTATAATTATACAAGTCGCTAATTGAATTTTCTAAGGGGAGAGGGGAGTTTAATTCCGATAGTTTATATTTTGCTACAGCAAATTCAAAATAAGATGTATATTTTGCTTAGCAAATTGGATTACCAGGCTGTGTACCTATGGATTGATTTGGAAATGCATGTTCCTTTCCTCTGGGTAGACAACTTCAGAGAAGATGACAAAAAGTATTATAGAAGAAAAAACTGTTTTAGAAGCAACCTTATTAAGCTACTTGTTTGAGTAACTGAAAATAAATCAGCAGTATGTTTCTTGCTTTTATATATAGCAAAATTAAACTGAAGAAACTCACTGAATTAAGCATGATTTATTTAGTTTCATACTGAAGTTGGCCTAAATATACATGTTCTGCTGATACTAGAAATTAATATTAACCTAATATTTTATATTAAACTCAGTATAAATACATATTTTCCCCATGTGATCTGGCAGTATTTACTCCACTTACTCCGTGAGTCTGCAAATACTGTTATATAGTGAAAAGCTGTGTGCTTGCCCATAATAGACACTTCAAAAAAAGCTGTTTAGTAAAATAACAAAATATGTAAACTTTTCTATTTTCCTTTCATGTGTATTTGAAAGAGAAAAGTCTGTAGTCTCAACTGCTGGGATTTGTTCTACAGAGCTATAGAAAGATACAGGCACTCCAAAAATGGGTGGATCCCTGTATACCTTAGAAAAAGCAGCAACATAAGCATGTGACTCTTTCTGTTCAGTGAAGTCTGTAGCCATCTAAAATTTGAGATCACAGACCCCTGGAGTTCGACATCTTGGGAATAATGCAAGTGCTTTCCTACAAAAAACAATTCAGAACATCAGCTGACCCATACCCATATTTTGGTGGTGTTTATCTCATCTTGTAAGTGTTATAAAATCTCTCTCCTGAGAAAGAAGTATGTGAAAAGCTGTTGAAAGTCTTCCACTGAGGAGCTTGTGTTTCTCACCTGGTATATGAGAAGTCCTGAAATTTCTCAAAATTTTCATAGAGAAAGAAGGGGGGGGGGGGGGAACACACACCAAAAAACCACCCACCCACCACCAAAACAAGGTGGTTAAGAGCAGTTGTCACGTCTTTGGTAAAAACTAAGCAAAGATGGAAAACGGGATTTCCAGACTCTAGGAAAGAGATGTTAACTGTCACATTTCTTTGAGTTTTTCTTAAGTGGCTCAGGGCAGGTTGTTGGCATGTTTACACCTAAGTGGGTACAGTTCAGGCAGTTTTGTTGTTCAGTCATGGAACAGATTTCTCTGGAGATCTTGAATCGTAGTGGTTATGTCCTGAAGAACAGCTTAAAAAATTTGCAGGTTGTAGGGGATTTGTTCATAGGAATGATTCTCCAATACATCCAGTACAAGTGTTGCTATTCTTGCAGTGGTACTAATATAAGGACAAGGCATAGTCAGTCATACGAGAAACCACCTACACATGCTCTAGATAGACACCAGTGAATAGACTACTGACACATGGGTTTCTGTGTTGCTCATAGATTGGGGTGGGGTGTATTATTTTACTGATGTTCCATTGGAAAAGATTATCCAAAACTAGTTCTCCAAAACAACCTCAGAATAGCAGCTTCTGCAAGTCACTGCCCATAGAAAAATACAGCAGATCTTACCTGGAGAGAACATGATACTGTATTATCTAGAAAGAAAACCAATTATTATTACTGTGCCAAACTTCCAAGTTCTTTCTTCTCTGCTGGAAACAATGTGGAGAAATAGATACCAATCTTTGGCCACAAATCCTGGTATTTTCAGGAATATAGAAAATACAGAATGTTTTCATTCTGCAGTTTCCTATTGACATTGACAGAAGGTCAGCAATCTGTGTTAACTTCTACTCCTGAACACACATTAAGACTTCAGAAGATGCTTAGTTTTATAAACCTCTCCATGTACCCTGCTTCCCTTGAATTCAGCAGAAGGTTTGTGATCTTGTAAAGCAACAACAGAGTTGATCCAGTGTTGAGAGCTTTTAAAACTCTTATCTTAGAAAAGTAGCACTGATTTATACAAGAGGTTAAAGCCTGTAGATCACACCACCAAAAAAGGGAAATTTATTTGCTGTGTGGTGTTGCCCAGTACATGTGTTTATTGGAAAAGTTACCTGAACGGACACCAAAATAATCTCCTAAGAACTGGCTTTAAACGAGCAAATTATAAACAAAATAACAATTAACTGAAAAATCTTGAAATGAGAAAGTGTACAATATTTAAATTTGTTTGATTTTATTATCAGACTCCTCAGTGTCTGAAGAGAGACCACTTGAAAAGATAGTTTCATTTCTGCCTCTGCAAATTCCAACTCACGGTATTCTCAGATATTCATCTCTTTAATGCCATTTGTTTTTTTCCTTCTGTAAATGCAGCCTTTTTTGTTCCGTGCAACAATAGACAAAACCAAACCTGTAGCTGTTCCGCATCCTATACATCCGTTATTTTTTTTTATTACTGATGTGAAAAATATAACAATATTGGTATACAGGAGGCCAGGGTGCTCTTTGCTTGATATTTCTCATATTGACTCATCATGTGTGAGTCACTGTGTGTAGGTTCCTGGCTCCCTCCCCTGCCTCCACAGTTTGATACTAGTTGTGTTTTAGTTTAATAAAATTTTAAGGGAATTTTTTATCTGAAGAGTTCCTGCATGTGCAGCTTTGTACTGTTGATCCACAGGCTCTGTGGGGCAACCTTCTGTTTCACTCTCCATTGTTTGTTTGCTGTTTCTAAGGAAAGGAGTATTATCTCAAAAATGAGTCTGAATGGGTCTTTTGTTCTTTTTCCTTATGAAACTAATAGCAAAACAACCCTCAAATTAATGTTCGGGTTTTATTTTTTAACCTGGCAATACCTTTTAAGTAGACACACTTTTCAGAATAACAATAAAGGCAGTAGGTTTGTGTTTATTTCCACTTCTTTGTATGTAAGAACAGACTTTGTTGTAACAGCAAATTTGCTGTAGTGCGCAGTTCAGCTTAGTGTCTTGAACTGGTTTCGCGCCTTTACCCGCATAGTTCATTTAAAAGTGTTACTTACCTATTTGGTTTTAACGCTGTGAAAAAAAGGCTCTGTTTGATTACAATATTTGGGGCAATTTAGAAAACTGGCAGCAACAGCGAGCCTAGTAGTTAATACTCTGTCTGTATTGGCTTTCTGGCTCTCACAGTGCCTTTGTATATGTCTAGACAACAAGCTGCTAGATAACAAAAAAACCCTGTAAGGTAGATTAAGTTTTAAAGCTTGTGGAAAGCACCAAGGGCCTACTGCATTGTGAAAAGCCAAATTTTTACTAGTCCTTTGGCTGAAAAGGTTAAAGGGATAGGAAAAAATATTTTTTTGTCCTACATGTATTTTAATACGTACCAGTTCATACTGATAACATGCAGCTTCCTCTTCAGAGTTTTCAGTTTGTACTGTGGTTCATATTATAAACATTGATCAGCAGCTCATTCCAGAAAGAGGATAATCCCTTCTGTTGAGAAGCAGTATAGAAAGGAGTACTGAAAAGATTGATCATTTGAAAGGGATGCAGTTCTGTTGAAAACTTGAAGAAACTATTACGTTGTGTGCCAGAGAAGAAACAGAGAAACTGCTAAGTTGATTTGGATGGTAAAGCTCAAGTTTTAGGAGATACTGAGCCTTGCTGGGACTTTAAATACTGAGGTTTAAATAAAGTATGTTGTCACATGAAATATGGCTGGTGCTCCATGTGGAGAAGGGTCAAAGTTAGATAGATCAGAGCAGCATAAAATAACTGTAGTAACAGTGGTTTGGGTGCATTTGTAAATGATACATTATTATAATAATTATAATATAGAAAAAAATGGTGAATTCATACAGACATCTCCTGCGGAGTCAATTATTTATTCTCTAGGGAAACAGTGTAACTTCCAAAGAAGGTTTATCTATATTAACATAATAGTGCTGTGAAGAAGCTGTGTGCACTTGTGAACAGTTTAATTGATTTAGAAGAATAGCTTCCTGAAATGATGTATGAGCATAAGGCTTAAAAAATAATACATACCTAAGTTACGTCCATGGCTTCCTTATATTCCCCAAGTATTATGTTGCAACACGGTACTTGTTTATAATTTGCTAATAATACGGTTTGTGTGAGAAAACAGTAACTTATCCCATTATCCAAAATGCAACTAGATGATAAACTAGCAGATAACACATCAGCTCTAGAACATTATAAATCAAAATAATCGTATTTAATACAAAGGATATATATATTTGGGTGTTCTAATAGTTTCTTTTCATATCGCAGGAAACAGCATACTCCATTCAGCAGCAGACAGTGTGACAAGTGCAGTACAGAAGGCAAGTCAGGCTTTGAATGAGCGTGGTGAAAGGCTAGGTCGAGCAGAAGAGAAGACAGAGGAGCTGAAAAACAGTGCTCAGCAGTTTGCAGAAACTGCACACAAGGTAAGATCTTGGTGATACGAGGCTCTGAGTAGGTCAGTCACACGTTCCTTTATTGTGAGGGGAGGAAGCTCTGGAAAGAATTGTAGTCGGTCACTGTTCACAAACAGCTTACTGTTTTTCTTGATGTTCTTCCTCACTTGGCAGTTTTCTGGTTTATAATTTCGGTCCATAGGTCTGAGGTTTGCTGCATTGCCACTTGAATTGAAACTGCCTATCTTCACCTTCCTGAATCATATTTCAAATCCGTCTTCCCGCTACTGCTTGGAACTATTCCCCATACTTTGTGCAGCAGTATAGTGAAATTGTTGTTAATCTCCTCTGATAAGCAGTCATAGGTCTGTGACTGTCCGTTTCTGAAGAGGTATCTTTTTATGTCTGGAAATGTTAGTGATGAGGATTTTGAGGAATTGTTCAGTCTCAGGAATGTGTGGACATTCTCTGTTCTTGGTGGAAGGTATTGATAGTACTATGCCTGTTGCTTCTGCATGTGCATAATGGTGCTGAGCTTCCATCTCTGTGACAGAAATTCTAGGCATCCACAGCACTCAGTTTGGTGGTAGAAAGTTTTCTGCACGTGAGCAACCATTTTAGCATGTAAGTGTGATAGATTTGCTGCTTAGGACATGCATTAGGCTTTGTCATGCTTATGCCAAACAGTGCCTGGCTACTGCATTAGCACTAGAAATCCTGGGTTGTTATCTTGCAGTTCTATACAAGCCTCTGTCTTACATAGTCTTTAAAATTCACAAACCAACTTACTTTAATTTTTAACAGGATAATCCTCTACTTCGTGGTCCATTTGGATTAGCATGGTTCAGCTTAGTGGCATGAGTATGGTACGAGTCTGCTCCTGGACTCTTCCATCTAAGGCCACCTTCTTCCTCCCTCCCTCCCCCAGTGATGATAACTACGCCAACTCAGAAAACCAACCTTATACAGCAGCTACCACCCCTTCTAGGGTAGGGGGCAACAGGTTTGGCGCTTTAGAGTAAAGCGTAGAGTGCTGCTTGGTAGGGAGTTCAAAAATGAAAAATGCCTCTGATAGTTGGGCCGCTATGAATCTTGATTAAGATTTGAATAGGTTTCATTAGTGTGTGTTGCCCTTTCATCTTCCACATGTGCAGAACAGCAGTTCCACAGATGAAGCCATGCTGTGAACAGAAACAAATCTTTTCAAACAGGTTGTGTTGGGAAAATCTTATTTTAAGAAACTCTCCAGATTAAAGTATGCGGTATTGTAATAAAAATACCATCCTTGATAGCCTATGCTGTACCATATTTAGAAATAAAGGTTTACAAAATAATAATTCAAAACAAAAATTGGGGGGGGGAAGCAGCAGGAACAGTGGAGAAGCTGAAAACATCCACAATACAATTTTTTTTTTTTTTTTTTATTAAATAAAAAATACAGGGAAACTCTCAATCAGGTTTTTGTACATAGTCATTTGAGTTTACATGTCTCTATGGCAGAAAGCCAGAACAGTTTCTGCAGGAAATGCCTAAGTGATGCAGAATAGAAAAGGGTAATCTCTAATTCGGACTGTGTGGTGGACTGAGGTTTGTGAAACCTTTCTGCCCGTCCAGTTCTACAGATTACCAGTCTTCCTTACATGAGTGTGAAGGGCTGTGTGCTCTTGAAGCTCTCCCAATTTCCAGCTGCCTGAAACAGGAGTGTGACAGTCTTTCAGTGGATGATAGTTAAGGATTTGTAATAAATGCTTGGGTTTTGTCTTTTTAACAAGAAAATAGCGTCTTTGTGTTTGAAGAAAACAAAATATAGTTTAGTTCTTAGAGGACCGTAAATGCTTATCATCTCAATGATCATAAGGATAACTTAGTAAAATAGGGTTTACAATGCTTTTTCTTGCAATTTTTTCTGTATTGGTGCCCCAGGTCTTGAATTGTATCTTAGAGGTACTGTAGTCCTGCAATTTCTTTACTCTTATCTCGCCAAAATGCAGAGGGCAGCCACCCAAGAATGTATTAGGTTAGAGAGACACTTTTTTGTGGTGGTGTGCTTTAGTTTGCAAGAGAGTTTTGTTGGGGTTTGGTGGAGCATTTAGGAATAAGTACAGTGTTGCTTATTGTTAATATTCTTCTGGTTAAGTCTTTGAGGGGCAGCTGCTACTTGGACCTTAGATGTTGTTTGTACAGAAAAGAAAACACACTATTCCAGTGAAACCAGAAAAGTAAGGTCCAGCTGAGTGTTGCTCAAATGGCAAAACTAACTTTCTGGCAAAACAGTGACAGTGAAGAGAAAGGCACCAATTTCGACTTACTAGTGTTTGTGAACACTTTGTGCAGCAAAGCAGAGTTCCCATTTTGGTTGCTTTATAGTCACAGCAAAGGGAACAACTCTGCATATCTGTGTGCAAACAAGTTATGAATTTCAGGCATCTTTTGGAGAATTTGTTTTACAAGCTTTTCTCATCCAGACTAGCCACATTAGCTTGATATAGCTATGGTTACATGTGATCTCTCTTTAATTCATTTTTTCTTTATTTTTCAGCTTGCCATGAAGCACAAATGCTGAGATACTGCCCAAAGTTGAAACCTTCCTGAGAAACTGGAAAGGCTATGTTCAGCAGTTCTTACAGGAGATCCAGACTTCTGTGTGCTTTTTTTCTTCCAGTTCAGTGGAGATGCATTCTTTCAGTTTCTGTGCAGGAAAAAGTGTTGCATTTCTACCTTTTTTTGACTTTTGTTCCTCTTTTGTAATATTGCTACACAGTCCTGCAGTACTTTCTACCTGTATTTCAGTTGTTACAGGAGTGAAAGCAAACAGGGGAACTGGACCAAATGACAAGTTGATTGGGATTAAAATAGTAATATTCTTTCCCATTTGTACAGAAAGTTATTTAACTGGTTATGGACGTATGTGCGGAATTAAAATCCAAAGAAGGGGTATACTTTTCTTCATTTTATGTAGCATCAGCAGGATGTGAATGTTGGAATTAAACACCTGGGGTTGTAACTATTGTGGAGAATAGGCTGCTTTGTCCTGGGAAACAGAAAAACGTGTTTCTTCTACCCAATGTAGGAAGTTTTGCATGTGCCATCACCAGCATTCAGAAGTGCATATCTGAATTTCATAGGGGAATCTGTTACCAGTGCTGCATTTTGAGTATTTCTGTTTTCCCTTCAGGATTGATTATTTGAATAGTATAACGAAACCTACAGAATGTATGCTTGAGGTTTCAAAATAGAGGAAAAAAAGTCATTTTTACATCTATACACACATAGCTGTGCCTCAAACACAGTCTAGAATTTGGCAATCTGGTATAAAATAACATTTCATTTTCTTTTTACCTGTGATTCTGTGGCTAAAGGTCTGTGTAAATGACAATGCAAAGGCCTGGGAAAATGAGAATGCATCATTTTCCAAGTCACCTCTTTTTCATAAATTCTATAGTAAGAATTTTTGGAACACTTCAGAAATTTGATTAGAATGACTTTTGTGTTAGCTAGTCATCTGATTTTTAAAATAGAGGCTTTCAAAAAGCATGTCTTGGTACATAGAATCATAACTCCTAGTTTTGGGTCTCAGTTTTCAATATATATTATCACTTGAAGGGTGACTTCCTACTTCACTCTGTATTCACTATATGCAATATATGCACTGTATTCTCTTACAAAAATGAGTAGGTTACTCTTTTCCTTCACAGCTGTTTTCTTAACATTTTTAAGATGTTCTAATATGCTTCTAGAATGAAGGGGAAAAAAAAGAAAAAAAAGATGCTGCTTTTTAAAAAAACAAAACAAAAAAACGACAACAAAAGAACGGTAATCTAGAAACAGAAATCCTAGCAGAAGTTTCAGCCTTCGTCTTCTGAAGATGCCTGCTCTTCATTTCTGTCCTCATCTTACTGGAGAGCCAGAAAGCTGGCATTATATGAATGTACTGTAGTTTTCATTTTCAATGTAGAATAAGATTTTTGCATTATTGATGACACTTTAAACAGTCTAAAATCCTCAGAGCAGTGCTTGTAAGAGAGATAAAAGCTTCTGTAGTAATTGAGAATATTTTAGTTACTGCAAGCTGAAGTAACTGAAAATCGCTTGGAAATACCCATTTTGTAAAAAGATGCCTGGTTTCAGGAAAACATGCTCATTTGAACTAAGGACACTGTCTAGTTAACTGATTGCATTCAAACTTTACATCTGTTTGGTTGGGTTTTTTTTTTTACTGTAATTTAAACTGTTTTATATGAAGCTTTTTATTTATTTTCACACTGGGAATTGAGAGAAGGGGTAAATTTGTCATCTGTGTAGTACCATACGATCATTTAGATCTATTTAGCGTCAGCTCTAACAGTTACTACATCCAACACCATCAACTGAAAAGGAATTTGGCCATATCTGTTATAAGTCAGAACAGGCTCATTAACAACATGAGTTCTGAACGCTCCATTGAGCTACGTACAATTAATGCGTGGCCCGGAAATGCCAGTAGCTTTCTGAGCACTGCTGTAATGACTGTGGGTATTTTCTGCAAATTAACCAGGAAAACGGTCTCTCATTAGAAATGAAACTCCTGCTAGAGACCAAATGTTAGGCTGGTTTTTAAAAATAGCTGCATTAGAAATTAGTCAGGGAGTACATTTTTGACCACATAGCTATCTTCTGTTGTCATCTTTTCCACTCTCAGTTTTTTAACTATATTCTGCTGCTAACCTCACCAGTCTTTCTCTTGAGAGAAAGAAGGAATAGGTTTTGAACTGCTGCCATCTAGCTGGGCTTCTAAGCTTGTCAATAATTTAGAAGTGTCTAAACCCCAGATGAGATAAACCTGAAAAGAAATAGTTGTTTAAATTCACATAAAAAGACATGGTTTTCAGGTGTTTACATGAATATTGGCTGGACAGGACAAGGTCACAGTTGCACTGCTAAGTTCCAGACATTTTGTGAGTTGAACTGTTCGAAAACATTACTTTAGTCCCACAGACAGTTCTTCAGCATATTTTTTTTTTAATATCCTCCAGTTAAGTGTATTGTGTTATGTATCATAACTCAGGACTTCTATCCAACCATCAAAAGCCATTTACTATGGGAATTCTGAGTAACCTAGTGTTATTGAATGAAGGAAAAGCGGTTTGTCTGTGTGTTTACTTTGTTCTTCTTGTTCATTAACTACAAGATTTGGTAGTTTTTAGGGAAAAAAAAATATCAGAGGTGTATAAATGTCTATCCAAAGGTAAATCTTACAGCATTGCAATTTCCTTCTGGAACTTAGCTTGTAGTGTATACAACCTAGTATTATTAGATAGTCATGTACATAACATATACTATAATGCAGGTTAGTGTTTCATATGAAAGAATGTATTTGTAAATTGTAACAATATCAGTAGTTTCTTTATCTTTTTAAAGTTCTGTAAAGAATAAAAATAATGTATTGTTAGACTTGAGTACTGTACTGCAAACTCTGTCTTAAAAGGCTACTTTTGTGTCTAGCAAAAGTTGTGCATTATGTGAAATATTAACAAAAATGTGCTCTCTAAAAAGTGATCTTAAAGGTAGGTAGGTTTTGCTATGATATGCCAGAATTGTAATACTTGCTGGTGTCTATTGTAACCAATTCCTTGAAAGTTCTCAAAGATGTAGAAATTATTTTGTGCCATTCTGGGGGAAAAAAAGTGGGACCTGCTCTCTTGAGTCATTACTGGAAGCCCTGATTTTGTCATTAAATACTGTAACTGTGATCAAAAGAAAATTGTCCTTGGATTATTTGAGTTACCGATTCAAAATATGATTTGTAAATGACATTTTTATATTTCACTCTAGGAGAATTTTATTTCCTTCTAGCAAAACTGAATAAAAATTGGTTTCTGCTTTAACGATGAAAACTTTCTTTAGAAAGAATACTGCCATTGAAAAAGAAGTAATGGGAACTAGGTTAATGGATTTCATGACCAAGCAGATTCCAAACAATGGCTAACACAGGTTTAAATTAGCATCGTACCTAAAGGCTGTACAGGTTAAAAAACTTCTGTGTTAATTTGCTTTCAATTAGCTATAAAATGCTTATTCTCAAATTGTTACTGTCTTCTTTTGGCCATCTAATTTTATTGACAAATTTTTATCAAAACAAAAACAATTGCTTTATGGGAATAAAACTATAAAGGTAGAATTCTACACAGAAGTAATCCCATATATTTGAATAAGGGCAACTCACAGAAGACTTGTATGGAATATGAAGTGACTTTGCTGCCATCTCCTTTTTTCAGGCTTAAACGTGGTCCCTAAGATGCTAATCTCAAAAATGTCCTGTTGGCAAATATTGTCAACTGATTACATTACTTTAGTTACTAGGTAGATTTTGCTAGAATGAACGTCATCCATCTGATGTTGAATGCCATACATGCCCAATGCCCAAGCTGTATGAAACTTTTAGTAAAATAATAAATAGATCTCTGGGGCATCAGAAGCAAACCTGCTCAGAACACCATTTTGTTGTAGCTTACACATAACAATGGCAGTTCTTTTCCATTGTTATTGTACATTTATCCTGTAAGAGTAGAAAAAGAAAATGTTTGGTTCATTTTCTGAGCATTTTTTAGATCATTTTCACCACGTTGGCATTGTTTTTCTTGATCTTACAATTTTCATAAATCATCAGCCTAATCTACTGTTGTGTATAATTTATGCTAAACATGATGGGGTTTTGTTTGTTATCTTTGAGTCATGGAAGAGACTCAAACATGAATGTTTACTGATTCAATATATTAGGATTTCCAAGTAGAAGATATGCTAGTGTGTTGGAGAACATTGTTGCTGCCATACTCCTGAAGGTACAATATTTGACAGAAAATCAAACCAAGATGCCTGTCACCTTCAGCTGCAAGTCACAATATCAATGAACATGTGCACTACTTTAAGTAGTGAGCAGACTAGTAGACGTATCCAGTACTCGCTAAGGATTGCAATGTCTCAGATTAAAAATTGGTTTAATTTTTTTCAAAATTAGTCCCTCATGGATGTGCTCAGCTACCAGTGGGGTAATGACATGAACTTATATAAAAACTAATTTGTCCAATGATTCTGAAGCTTCAGCATCCACGTCATAGCACATCATTTCAGCTTGTTTTGTGCATCATCTGGAAGCATATATGGTATTATATATGTTTCAATTATACTTTTTTATTTGAATTGTGACTATCTTTTTGTCTGTTGTCACCTCATGCAGTCCGAATTGTGGTAACATTTTAATAGATAATGTGATGGTGGCTAGCTTTGGCAAGGGTTAACTACGCATTACAGGCAAAAAAGGTAATTTACTATATATTTTCACAATGACTGAGCAACTCTAAACTGAGTGTAAACATACTGTTACGAGGAGGCATAGTAGTATGGCACATCGTCAGTGTTAAGGCCAAGTATTCAGGGTATAAAAGGGTATAAAAGTAAGCTTGTTAGCTAGGGAAGTCAGATGGCTTTAGAAGTGTAGAGAATAGGCATCTACCAAAATTCTAATGGATATTTTAAACAATTTCACAGGTCTCTGGTAGCTAAAATGGTGATAACTTTTGCAGAGGAACTAAAGTTTGAGCCTGTATTGTGTTGAAATTCTGTTTCTGCTAGAGATGGGAGGACAGAGTTTTCTTATGTCTTAAGTGTTCTCTTCTGGGTAGAACAGAAAGGAAATGTGATAAAAATAAACCAGAAAAATTTGATAGTGTTTCATACTATATCAAAAAGGAAGTCTTCAACATATGCAACTAACATTAATCAATAAGCTGGTTTGCAGGCAAATCAGTGAGGTTTTCTTCATATTTCAGAAAGAAGAGATACAGTGAAGCTTTCTTTGGATTAGCATGGTCAGAAAATAACAATTTCTACAAAAAGTGCATTTACTTGTGGGAAATAGTAAGATTTTAATGAGAATCCTTCTTTCCAAAACCTTTACCAGTTTTATTAAATACAGCATCTGGAAACATTTGATGGCAGCTGTGAGATCCCTAGCATTGTAGGTGTGGTTGGCACTCTAATAAAAGGTATTATTTAGCTTTAATAATAGATCGCTACGTTCATTTGAGGCTCGTGAGAGCTTAGCTCAATTGGAAGCATCCCAGTATTGGTCTTTAGGGATAAGGAAGTGTCAGCACTGTTCATGCTGCAAATCAACAGCAGCTAAATTCGGAGGTGAGGGTGGGCAAGGTGAGGGAAGGGTTGGAGACTTCTGGGTCACCATGTGGGCAAGACAGAAGAGGTGATGAAGTAACTGCCAAGAGAGCCGTGTGGGGATGCAGCTCCCAGGGAAGAGGAGAGCAGTGGTGGAAGGGCTTGCAGTTGGTGTTTTCTCTCAAGTGGGCAGAGAACCGTCTGCAATTCTAGCAGCGAGTTCTAGCAAAAGTTCTTCAGGACGGTCCTGAGGGCTTTTAAACCTGCCTGTAGAGAAATGTGAGTACCCTTGGGTTTTATCTTGCCTGTTCTTTTCCGTTGCTTCCCCATGTGCAGTTGCTCAGCGTTTCAGACGAGCTGAAAACAGGTCTGTTAAAAGTCAGAGCCCTCAAACTGCATGACAGGTACTATTCTTCACTGAGGCCATGAACAATTGCAGAGCTGCCAGTGTCTGACTGAAATAATAGCTGTACATCTAGGATCATCTGTAAGACAGATGGCTGAGGAAGGTACCATTTATCTGCCAGGCAAGGTTTCATAACTCTTAGCATCCGTTCATGAGGAAAGCATCATTAACTGTTAGCTATTGCTAATTGCCTCAACATAGTAGATGTTAGATGAAAATCCTTTTTTTTCTGAAGTCTCTATTCTATATGGCAATCTCTGCAATGGCACTGAAAGAGGAAAAGTAGGTAGGAAGGAAGAAGTTAGGCGTTCACATTCATTGACTGGGTATGCTTCGTAGAATCCGTTCCTCTGTCTCTGGCACAGTAAACGAGCAAGGTTATTTATGGCTTCCGTCCCTACCCTGACTGTCTTTCCTAGTTCCCACGTTTGTACCGTCTTTCCGTATTCAATATCACGGTTTTTCTCTTATTACTCACAAGTCCCTCATCCTAAGAGGTGGCTCCACAGCTAAACTCTCGGGATTTTTAAGGCCAACACAAAGTACATCTTTAGCCCTTGCCCTTTGGGGTTTCAACAGCTCCTGTTGCATTATTTATTGGCTGCAGTTTGTTACTGTTTGTAGATGAAGATGTAGACGTGCACTGCACATAAAATGAGGATAGGTCACATCGGCAAAGTTGCAGTGAAGGTGTTTCAGCGTGACTGAAAGGATTTAGGATAATATTTAATAGTCAGAAATTCATAGTCCTAGATCACCAACCTAGGCATTTCTTCCTTAACCTTGCTAAAGGGTTTTTTTTCCAAAGTCCATGCTGAAGCTGTAACAATACAAGGTATTTATCTTGAATGTAGTATTTGTCACCTTTCTATAACAAGAATTCAAGGAAAAATACCATATTTCTTTCATACAGGTATAAACTAAGGCATGGAAGTAATTTACAAAAAATGAATGGGCAGAAATAGAATGGAGATCTGAGAATATAAGCCCCAGATCTCTTTATTCCTAGTAGAAAATGTCAGCAGTATAATGGAAACATTTTTAATTTCTTGTTTTGTTAAAAGCACCAGAAACAAAAGTAGGCTTCTAACATACTCTCCTCCCACCCACCCCCTCCCCCTCCCCGCTCTAGCAATATAATATCTTTCATGGTGTGCAGTATACGCTGCCTGTAGAGCACAATCTGTCATTGCAAAACGTTTCTGGAGAAAGACACACCAGAGGAAAGCTGAGCAAAGGTGGCAATAAAATCTCATTGCTTCTCTACTTGGATTTTACAAGCACTGCAAGAAGCTGTCAGCTTTCAGCCTGAATGCATTTGTGTAAATGCAATGAAAGAACCAAGTTCAAGGTATTTGGGGGAATACTGTGTATGTATGTCTTTTGTCACAGGCTTCAGCAACTGTGAGGAAAAAATGTCTGTTGCCTTGTGCTCAAACAGTTTTCTGACATTCTCTGGTTTAGTGCAAGGAACAAAAGCATCTCTGTGTCAGAGCCACACAGAGCGCCTTGTCAGTGTTGGCTTTCATTAAACTGCCCTTTTGAAACACTCAAACCCTCCCTTCTAAAAGCATGGAAGAAGTAGTTCAAGGAAAAGAAGATAAATCCTAATAAAGCATCAGAAATACTTGTATTCTGCAGTTTGTATTTGCTATAGGAATTCATACTGCAAACAGTATTTCAGGCAGCCTAACTTGAGCTGTTTTCTTAACTTGGCTGAATGAAATTAAAAAGCTCTTCAAAGTCTTTCCTGTCCCTGCTTTTGGAATTTAGAAATTGAGCATTGGGATTGTCAGTTGAAGTGAAAGAGACTGTGTTACAAAAGAACAATGTGGAATAAGATGAGTACTTTTAGAAAGAAGGCTTACCACTACCCATGGATGACACCCAGTAGGGGAGTCATACAATGAACACAGGAGGCACAGAAAGACCAGAAAGTCTCAGTAAAGAAATGAGGAGGGACAGGGCCACTGTGACCCTCAAAGGACAACAGAATTCGGCATTTCAGGGGAGAAGTGATTGTCTGTGGAAAGGATGTGATTGTGGTTGTCATGCAAGAAATAAGCTAAGCGAGGCAGTCACATAGAGTTAAATTTCATAAGAACATGCAGAGAATTTACAAATAGAAAATTAGGCAGACTTTGTTTTTTAACATCAAATAGTTTAGCGCTCTCTAATGAACAGCATAGGGTTTCATTTTAAGGCATGCTCGTGATGACTTTAAATCAACCATTTTCAAGTTTCATGCCCTAAGCTGTGAGCAACTTCCTCATTCCTAATCCGATGCTAATATATTATCAGAGGGCTTAGTTTAACCCAAATGAAAGGTAAACAGGTGTCTTAATTTTCATTCGAACTGGTCAGAAAATACAAGAAATGGGGTTTTTGGCCACCCCTTCCATACAAAAAGATCTTTGCAGTGTTGGTAGTTTAATATTTCACCAGCTCTGCTAAGATTTCTTGTCCTGTAGTGGGGTTAAGTGAAAACTTCCAATATCCGCGGTTTTCAAATCTGGAATTTTTCAGTTCTGAGATTTGTAAAAATGTTACTACTAAAATGATACAAAGCCTTTATCTCAATTTTGTTATTTTACAGTATGGTTTTTATCTGAAATGCATCATAGTGGGATTAGTGGCTGACAGCTCATGCTGTGAGCTGCAATGACTTGCCAAACCAGTGTAGTGTTACAAAGTTCCAATCAAATTCTTTATATTGGTAAATACTAATTCCTGTCTTACTAGGAATTGTATTAAAATCTGTCATGCTTTTGACACTGCAAGGATTGTAAAGCAATAGAGTAGCATTTTGCCACAGAGGCAGTGATTCCCCAAGTCAGACTGCAAGTGCAGCTACTTCTGTCAGGGGAATCTAGAAATCTCTCCAAATAAAATAGTGTCAGGATTTTTCTTGCTAAGAAAGTCAATGTAAAACAATGATGGAAAGGCTTTGGGGATGGTAATAATAAGGTATTTGATTTTTTTTAAATTGAAGAGAATGAAGAGGAAGGCTGGCTGGAATCCCTAGAGAGCACAGAGCAGAGGCTTTCTAGGAGGTGATGATGGTAAAGGGTTGTTTTGTATAAGCCAAGATGTAGGCTTGTTTGTATAATCATAGACTCTCTAGACAACTTTTGTGCCTCAGCTGCAGCTCTGAGATTTTTGTGAGTTTCAGCACAGTGCATTAAGGTACTTATGAATGGGAGGTACAGAAACCCAGCGTGCTGTCAGGAAAACCTTCAAAGGTTTCATATGATGCACGTTTTCTTTGTTTTAGAGGTAAGTACACCATGTCTTTTCATGACTACTAGAACATATGTAGAGTCAAGTATTAAAAGCATATTTAATGGAGCAAGTTAGCAAAATCACATTAGTATATGAAAATACTTATTTGCCAGACATACCCAGGAAATAATTACTCATCGTAAAAATGTAATCATATGTTCAAATGAAACAGAAGAACATCTTCCCGTAGGAAGATGCAAGTCCAATAGCTTTCATCCTATCAGCTGTAGCTGATCCCCAGAAAAATATTATACGCACATCATCAGAAGCAATTCAGATACAAGGGTTTAATGGGTTCCCCAGTTATGTTCTGACAACTAACTGGGTTCAGACTTAGCTAATAAAGCAAACTTGCTTAAAACCACCTTTTGGGATACTCGGCCTTTGTGTTTTAAGCAAGCATGGTTTATTTTGCAAATAGGAAGTCTAAGAGAATCTACGTTGCCAATTTCTATAGCTTGACTAGGGAGTTAAGCTTGCTCGACACAGTATGGCAGAAGTCACATACCCATAACTTGATGCTTGTCACCTTAGTTACTGCAATTATAGTTTGCATTATCATCCTTTTTCTCCCTTTTCTGAATTTCCCCTCAATACAGTGTTTCTGTTCTCTGTATGTGCAGATAACAGATTTCTGGAGTTATGTATATACTTTCTAGACATTAGTACCACAAATGTAATCAAAATATAAACTTAGTTAGCTGGTTTTGCTGCAGTAAACTGTATTTGGCCACGTAAGCCTGGTATTTGTGTGGATTTTTCAGGACACTCTCAGAAAGGCTTTGAAGAATGACATGAACAACGTTCTGTACAGGAAGTTTGCTGAACTGAGAAAAAAAAGAATTAATGTGAGGAGAAACCATTTCTACTGTCAAAAGGCACTTACTGAGTTAATTAGCCTATTTACAAAAGCTAAAAGGAAAATACTGGTTTTTACAATTCTTGTTAATTCTGTCATGCTGATTAATAAAAGCAATAATGATTATGTGCCTTGTTTCTTGCCTGTTGTGTAGGCAATGGGATCCTAGAGGAGAGTCAGAAAAGAATTTAAATCTCTTGACTTGAAAATGTAGAGCATACTGCCACAGTGACTTTTAATGTCCTGCATGAACTGTTGTGTACAGAAAAAATTAATCCTTCAGGTACTGGTATTGAAAGGATGTGCAACTATAACTTCTGAGAATGCGTGAGGGACATTTTAGAAGTTTATGATTTATCGGAGGTTAAAAATTATTTGAGCCAGCTGCATGCTAGAATACAATTCTTTCATGAGAGAGGAATTGCTAAAGAAATTATTATTTCCTTTATGAAGTATCACGGAAAGGGAAGAACTTCACAGTATTAAGAGATTGTATACATTCCTACTACCATTTTTACTTGCATTAAGATAATAGTCTCACTCTTTTTCATGGTACTGATTTATCATCCCAATATTTGTCATGTAACAATATATATCATCAAGCATACGTGTGTCAGAATTAGTACAAGTTGTCTTCCTCTTCAACAAACACACATTATCAAATATTTTCAAGCTCTCTTTGAAAAGGAGTATCCTAATCTCATTGCTCCTGCTGCTGTGGGCACTTGTGTTCAGCAGTCATGCTTGTTTTAAGAGAAATTCTGTGAAATGCTTTCATTTATTACAGTATGTGCTCAGTTGTATTGTTGCTGTTACTATTCTCTGTGTATTAGGCATACTTTGTCAATCTTCTGTGTATGCCAATTATTAAGACATAAATAAGTGGTGAATTTCACACTAGGTCTGCCTTGAAGAACTATTTTGCTAAAGCACATGGAATTTTGTGATGGTCCTTTACATAAGGTTGCAAGTTACATTCAATGATAGAGAAACTTAACTTTCCATTTATTAATTTGGCCTCTTAAGTGTTGTTAATTACAGTACAGATTCCCTGGTGAAATTTATTATTGTTGTAGTTGTTCTTAGCCTGATACTAAGAATTGACTTATAGAGGGATGCCCTTGGCCACTTCTGGATCTGAGATTTCAGTTTCTGTAGAGGAACATTAGCTTGGATATATTCTTTGTGTTAGATAACAAGCTTCCCTTCTCCTCTTTTGCTTTCCCTCTGTTTCCCTCTGAAAGAATGAAACCTGGCCATGGAAGTGGAAGTGAGATGGAAGTGAGCCACACACTTTTAATCCCTTTTGAGATAACTGGGGAAAAGAGAAGGTGGGATTTGTGGCACAGCACATTTTCTTTCAGTCTTGACAGACCAAAGAGATTAAGACTCCCCTGCCCAACATGATAAATCGAGTCATTTAGAGCTCCTTTGAAAAGGTTGAAGAGTTAATATTCTTTATGTCTCAAAGTGTGAATTACAGCAAGTAGGACCTGAGAAATAGATTACTTCTGTGAGCACCATAGAAAGGCTTACCAACTGTAGGCAAGGGATGCAAGAAGGAATAAAAGAATAGGTCTTTCTGGTCTAGGATTAAGATTTGAAAGATGAGGGTTTACCACAGTGGAATTGTTGTAAGAGAAAAAGGGACTCCCCAGGTTTTCTTGAACATCTGAGGAAGAGACATGAAGAAATGTAATTTCTTAATTGTAGTGGTTGTTACAGCCAGAATTCCAATGTCAACTTAAAATCGGGGGAATTAAAAAATCAAATTTGTTGGTCAACGTAACTTTGGGTCACAATGGAGTTAGACAAGGCAATGCGTGCACTGGGTCAATTTGGCATGACCGTTAATCCCTTCAGTCACTGGAGTCAGTTTCAACTTACAATAAATTACATCTTTATTGATTTGCAAACAAAATAATGCTGCAATGACACTGGCATGGGGGAGCCTTTGTTTTGTTTTGCTTTGTTATGTTTTGTGTTAGACAGCTTTTTATCCCTATCTCCCTAGTTGTGTATTCACAGTTTTCTATGAAAATAACAACTGTTTTTTATGTAAACATTTCTCTCTCAAGCACTGTCCCTGGGGTTTGGAATTGACTGTGAACTTGTACTAGTCTCATTCACACCCAGTTTGTAGTTCGTCATGGCTTTGTATGGAAAGGAAAACAATTCACAGATGCACAAAATGAATATGTAGAAATTCTATTAGATGTACACATGCAACGCTGAAAACATACCCCCAATGCATCATATTTCTAACTTGTAATATATGTGACTCATTTTTCACATAAACATCCTCCATTTTCTCAGGAGTTTTGTATCCTATCTCCAGTCTATTTGTATCCCAGTAAGATGAAAGATGAGGTCACCTGAACTAGACAACAGTCAAAAAATAAAAGAGTTTCTTAGAAAATTATTTCTGAAACACGAGGGTATTTGTCTACTTGATAATATATCCTTAACTATCATGAGCTGAACCACTAGTTCAGATTCCACTATTTCCTGAAGCAAGATGTAAAGAACGCGCTACCACAAGTGGTGTTAGAAAATGTATTTTTCCCCTGCTTAGAAGTGAGTGATGAGGTTAGATTGAATGGGTGAATTTTTCCCTTCTATAGCTTTCCAAGCATATCAGTCTAGCTTTTTCTTTTTTTTTTTTTTTTTTTTAAATCATCAGGGGAAAGAGATTTCTAGAAGTCACTTCTAGTTGTAAATATCAGTAATTAAGTACTTGAGAATTAGTCTGAGAAATGGTGACTTGAAGAAGAGTCTCTGTCAAATAATTCTTGTTCCTGCACAGTACCAATTATATCTGGAGCTGCAGAGCAGTGATCATGATACTCTAGTCTTTGAAGTATGTTGTTAGTAATATCATAATTATACTGAATTTACAGAAGGGAAAAAAACAATTAATGGCATTTATTTTCATAGTGTTTTTCTGTCATGAATTCAAGCATGACTATTCGCTCTGAAGGAGAGAAGTGTCCTCATCAATCATCCAAGTGAAAAAGCAAAAGTAATATTGCTGGAGCATCCTTTTTTATTTTTCCCAAATCCGTTTATATGTGAATTTATACATATAGTTGTTAGAGTATCACAGTTGTCACTTGAAGCAATTAAAACTGATAAACAGCTACACTGTGCTATGAGTGATAATTATCTTAGCCTTTTAAAAATCACCCAAACTATGTTAAACTGTTAAACTATCCGTTATACATTTCTGAAAAAGCCGTTTCTCTCGAATCCCATATTTAATGTGCAAAATATTAGGAAAGTCACTAGTAGCAAAAAAAGAAGGAAAATTTAAACCAGTTCTAATTTTAATGACCCCACCAGCTAACTTTACTGTTGTAGCTATCACCTCTTGTTTCATGGTTGTTCTGCTTCAGATACAATTCTTTATATTATCACTTCTGTTTTAGCTTATGTTCTGCCATCTTCTTCATATAACAGGGCTTGTTTTCCTCAGTTCTTCTGATAACATTCTGCAAATTGTACTAGGACTGTAGTTTGGTTTTTTTTTTCTCTGTTAAAATAGTTTCTTGTAAAACATGAAGAGGTGCTCTTTTGTCAAGAAACATAAGGAATCTGGGACTTTTCTTGCTAGTTAATTCCACCTGTCAAACAGTGGGCTGTGCTATTCATGTCCTCATCTACTAAATAATCTTTGTTTGCCTATTATAGTGATATAAAGTGTAATTGAAAAAAACCTCTAAAATCCTTAAATACTTTTGAATAAATTGTCTTACTCTTTGAGTACAATATATGAAATACTGAAATATAGTTAATCCATTATTAATAACAAAAAAAGAGGTAGAAAAAATAGAACAGTTTCTCCACCAGAATTTAATTTCCTCTTTCAGATGTATTTCTGAACTACAATGTTGTACTAATTGTTCTTTAAACTGAGGTAGCTGGTCAGGCTATATAGGAGATAATTAACTATTTTTCCCTAAACATCCTTCACAAATAGTTTGCCTTCTCACCTTGCTGCAGTACATAACTACTATTGATTACCTGCTTTCTGTTAAATTCTGCTTCTGTTCAGCACTGATGGGTGCATACAGGAGTTCTGACAGATTGATCGGGACATGCAGAACGCAGTTTAAGGAGATGATAGCTCTGACCTTCAACTGAGAAGCCAATCCAAGCTTCTGTGTGAAGTGTGTTCTTTAATTACCCAAGTCATTGCATTGATATTTTCTCTAGCTTTAGAAAGAAATATATATGGCATTTGTGTAAGTTTCCATAGATATATGCTGAGCAAAGTTACACAAAGGAGTGTTAATTATGCCTGGCCATAAAAAAAAAACAAAAACAAAAACAAAAAAAACAACACCCCCCAAACAAACAAACAACCCCCCCCCCAAAACCACAAACCTGAATTTTGAAACTTTGAATTTTAACTTCTTTTGAAAAATGCAGTTGCTAGAAATAATATAGGAATACAATGCAAAGGATCAGCAAGGTTATAATGATCTTGATTTGACAGTATTGTACCTCTGGCAAACAAAGCACCTGACTTACACAAAGTAGTAAAGAGGAGAATAGAGTTGATATTATCTCTTGGAAGAATGTTCGGTATAACAAATCTCAAAATAACCTTGGGTTCAAAAACACAGATATTAAGATTTTATTTGGGAGTGAAACAGGTTAAAAAATCCCAACCTAAAAAAAGACGTTAATGACACAGTCCAAGTAACGTAAATAAAGGGCAGAACTTGAATATAATCTAACAGAAAAAACAGTCAAGACAAGTGTAGTATTTATTGAGCTCAATGATATCTGAATATCTCACCAAAAAAATGAGAACGTACATAGAGATATTTAACTTGACAGTTGTCAGCCAACCCTTACGTGCCATGAAAATGTGGTCATTGAGAAAGAGCAATAATAAGTGATTGGAAGTAGGTTAGTTACCTGCGTCCTGAAAATATCTTGGAAGTGTCTTTGTATGTCGGACTGAGGAAGAAAACCTTGAAGAGGATTGCTTGTACTGTCATTTAGAAAGCATCATAGTATCAATGTTGTGTTATATGCATCATGAAATAGCAGAGAGTGATAATGGTTGGACACCTGAAGCTCCTGTACGGAAAAAAAAAAAGAGGAGGACCCTCGTGGATATGGTGATATGTTCTCATCTGGGTCTGTAAATTGGAGGATAACGGGTGCTTACAGCACCCCACCAAGAGTGAAGAGAGATGAGAAAGGAAAAGTAAAAAGGAAGAAGAAAAAAAAAAAAGAGAGAAAAAACTCTGCCTTTGTATGTTTTGCTAGACGTGCTATTATTGAAATAATGCAAGATCCATAGAGAAGGACAAACAATTTAACCATAAGTCCTTGAGCCGTTTTCCTGCTTACAATATGATGTGCTTGTATCCTAGACCTTTAAAGATTTCAAAATGTTAGGGCTGGTGTGCTCAGAATTTCTATTTTGACATTGGAAGTTCAGAGAGGTTCAGAGATTTTTTTTATTATTTTGGTGAAGAGAGAAGCATGGTAATAGTATTTTACTTCCAGCAAGTGCTAGCATAGCAAACAATAGGAAAAAAAACAAAGGTTCAGACACCAATTCTGTTTGCTGATTGCTGAGACCTAGTTGTGAGCAAGAGACAGGATATTGGCAAGCAAGACCTGGATATTGGCTTACCGTGTCCCGAGGTTATGCTGGCTCTTCTTGTTATATATAAACCGAAGCATGCCGATCACTTTTATCTATTTAAGTGGCAATATTAGATGCCGTTGTTTTTACATCAGTGCTAACTATTGTTGCTTCCAGTGTTGTGGACTACAGAATAAATGGTGTTATGATGAGAACAGTAACACCTCCTGTAAGTCCCCCCCCCGTCCTTTGCAAGGGAGCAGTGTCTAACATTCAGCAGAACATTGTGCCTCTGGGCTGAAACTGACTCCAGCTCAGGTGTCATTCTCAGCTGTAGCTCCCCGACTTGCTTTAAGGGAAGAAAGAGGTTGTCTGGTTTTTTCCTGTCCTGTGCTGTCCACATAGATTTGTAAGAAAATTCACATAAATTTTCTACACTAGATGACTACACTAGTCACAAGAGAAAGGAAGATCTCCTGCAGATGAGGAAGTTACCTTTCTTCTATTCTGGTTCTTCTCTTCAAGGACACCTGGCATCATTTTAAAGCTGGAAGAATTCATTAGAGAACTCTTGGTGATGCCAGGAAAGAACCGCTCGTGGCCATATTTACTGCGTGTGACTAGTATATAGTGGATAGCTTTGGCATTGTTAACTACATGAGAGATGTAGATATCCTCAGACGGGTATCTACATCAAACAGGCTCAAAAGTGAGGCTCAGAGTATACTGCTACAGGTGGGAAGAGACAACTGGAAAAGTACAAGTAAAGATGTGGGAAATTAAGAGTGGTGACCACTTCCTTACTGATTTTAAAAAAAAAAAAAAAAAAGTTTCCTTACTTCTTTGATGTCTGGAAGTATATGCTGCACTAGCTGATACATGCCTGACGTTTAGAGGTCTTTGAATTTCAGCTCTGATTCCAAGAAACATGTGTATTGGAACTGAAGTTCTTTACATATAAATCTTGATGTTGTTTCACTGGCTTTTTAGAAACGAATCTAAGTTCGTGTGTGCTGCAGAAAATACATCTGATTAAAGTAACCAAGGTGCAAACTGAAAAATGCTCCATGGGATAGTTGCAGGGATGTTTTCCTTGGCATCATCGTCATCATCATCACTGTGATTGAAGAAACCCCAACACTGTGTTAGAGTATAGGCAATCATACCCTTACGGCCTGCATTATTTTTTTTAACTCTTACCCTTTTTACAGCACCTATCAGGTGGCTAACTTTCTGCTGTCACCTATTAAAGCAAGGCTAAGCAGCAGGAAGCCTCTGTGGTTTGTTCTATTATTAGAAGCCAATTACCATCTGGTGTTGTACATTGGGAAAGATTATTCTCCGATGTCAGCAAACACAAAGTGCGGCAGCTTGGTGAACGTACAGAGGCAGTAGGAATATTGCTGCGATAACTGTTATCTTGATCCAAGAAGCCTTCATATGCATGCAGGTTGCCTGGGAAGCCAAAAGAACAGAGTGGCTACTGAAGTTGTTCATCATTCACGTTTTTGATAGTAGCCATATGGAAGGACCTGGGACGCCAAACAGGGAATTTTGCTCAAGATGTTGGAAGCATATCAACCTCTCAGCTAACACCTATCTAACACTCATCCAGACAGCCATCTTGTCTTGAGCTTGCCATAGAAGTTTGTTTTTAATGAAGCAAAACTGAGCTTTGCGTTTTAAAAAACTGCTTCAAGTATTTGACCAGCAGAAGAAGATATGGCTAGGAAGCACTGTAGCTAAAGCCTCAGCATGAAAACAAATCTGAAATAAAAACCATTTGGGGTATTTCTTCCATTCAAACAAAAATAGACTTTTTCCGCACAAGGTACCAAATTTCTTCAGATAAATACCATTTTCTCTCAAATTAGTTCTGTTGGCTAATTTTTGACCTGCTTTGCTTGTTCCTTTTTCTGATATCTTAGTTGATTGACTTCCTCTCTCTGGCAATAATTCAGTTTTTCTGGGACAGATTCTTACACCCAGATGTACGCAACATTCTAACCATCAATGCAAGAGTGTGCTGCTACCCTCTCCTTGTTCCCTTCTCTTTTTCTTAATATAGTTTTGACATCCTTCTTTCCCCAGCACTCTCCTCTTCCTCATTTCTCTTTCACTGCAAAACAAACAGTAAAGTTCCTATGATTTTTTTTTTTTTTTTCCTATTCTTTGCCTTTCCAGACAAAAAAGTATTGTTCACAAAGTCCCAAACCCTTTTTACTACTTCTGCTATGGACAAGTAATGCATTTCAATATTGCTTGCATTCTTGTTGACTCTTCCACAGAGAGAGGCCTGACTTGAGCGGAGAGTAGCCTGGAACTGAAGGGCAACAAAAATGATCTGCAAAGTGTAAGCCATGAGGAAAGTCTGAACACATTCAAGTCATTTAGCATAGCAAAGAAAAACAGAGAACACATGATGATGAGTTTCAAATGTATAAAAAGATAATATGAAAACCAAAGGATTAAAGAGGATTAAAGTGTTTCATAATAGATAGCTTAAGAAGCAATGGTATTACAATTGCAGGAGAGCAGATATAAGCTAGACAATAGAAAAAGTTCCTTAATGGTGTAAATATGCTTGAATGGGCATCACTGAGAGTTTTGAAGACTAGAAGACTATGATTTATCTTCTCTTGGGGCAGGTAACCTCAATATCCTTTTCATCCATATCATTAGTGGTTCTGTGACTTCTGATCTCTTTTCTATTAGCTGTTCACTTAAATAGACTCAATCAAGCTGGATTTCACATCATCATTATCCTTGTACCGGCTCCCCAAATGTACTCATTACATCATGAATTAAATTAGATTGTAACTGACCTTTCCTTGAGGACTGCTTTAAAGTGTCAGTTCAGTACATGGCACAGTAGAAAAATCTATTGAGGTTACTCTGAAATGTATCCCTCTGTCTGCAGAGAAATTCTAAGGATCCTTGGAAATTAGAAGGAATGAAAAGTATAAAGATCAAAGACGAGGGGGGGGGGGAAAGTAAAATTGATTGGCTTGTCACACTTCTGAATAATCTTGGACTATGTCAATGAACATTGTAAGCAGGGTCTGAAGTTCACAGTTGCCTTTAATCAAAACCGACTTGATAAGATCTTTGTGAGCGTAACTGAACAGCTATGTTGCAAAAGTACAAGACCAATAGCATCATGTAGCTACACAGAAACCAAAAACCCCACAGATATGACTTCGTGCCTGGCAGCGTTAGTGTTATTTTTCTCTGGTTTCCTTTCTTATTTTGTTCACACTTAATATTAAATACGAATGTAAAAACAAATGTAAAAATTCCCAGAAAGGAATTGTTAGACTGCTTTTTTTTACGCTACCTGTAGAAGGTTTTGATAAATTAATGTTTGGGGTTATATCTCAAAACATCAGGAGCGGAAGACAGAGATAAGAGTGAAGTTTATACATTTATATTAAATACCTTTAACTATGTGCAGTGGAATACATTCCATGGCTCTAGGACTCTGGTTTGAACTAGACGTTTCACATGTAATTTGTGCAGATCAGTGTCTGATGTTGCCTAGGGGGCTGAAAGTAGTGTGCTAGCCATTTTGGTCCACAGGTTTTTCTGGTGCCAATTTTTTCAGAAGACAGTAATGGTAAGGAGTGTCTCGGCACCTGATCCAGGGGTTGTCCCACTCCCAGCCATATTTTGTCCTGTCAGTGTGAGACCACATTATCTCAACTAACTTGGGTAAGGTGAAGATCTTGTTAATACTGACAGGCCATCAGAAGCTGAGGTACAGGACAGATTAGGAAATCTTCCTTTGCTATTGCTTATCGTGTATCTGCTCCTTAGCCAAAGAAACTAACTTCTTTCTAAGCATCTGATACCCTGTGATCAGCCCTAGGCACTTTTTAAAGTAATTTTACAAAAGAAACTGCAAGTTTTACAGGCATTTGAGGCTTTTATACCATAGTTTGTGAGGTGTATGAAATAGTAATTTGAAATTACTTGTTTACATTCTAATCAATACTAGGATTTCTTTCCTTTTTTTTTTTTTTACCATGGTTCAGACTGCTTGAATCACATATATAATTTTTCCTGTGTAATTATTTGTTGATTATTTTAATTCAGTCCTGAAGCCATCGACCTACATCTTGTACATTTATTTCCTACAGTGTTGTCTATCAAACTTTAGATCTAGTTATAGATTTAGATCCAGTTATATTTCTGTTTAAAACAGATTAACCCTGCAATGAAATGCGTGGTTCTAAACAGTGATCAAATACACCATGTCTTTAACTCCCATGAATGGAAGGGGAGTTGTTAGTGAATGTCAAAAGATTAAATTCAAAACATTTATCCAATTGCTGTTAGCTTTATTTTACAAAACCAGAAATGACTGATTTAGCGATTGTGAATTTTTTTCACTGAGTGCAACATGATTAATTGCCTGAAAAAATATTACATTAAACAATTATTCTTATGTTTAAATATTTGAACTCTATGCTTCTATTTCCTGCATTTTACTTAGCTATATTTTAACATAAGAATTACTTCATTATATTTTGCAGTTTTAAATAGAAGGTCACTTTTGGTAAAGGTCTACTTTAAGTCATGTCCATTAAAATAACTCCTACTGTTTTGCAAGTGTTTGGAACAGTAGGTACATTTGCTGAAATCTATTTTTCTTCTTTCTGTTAGAATGTATCAAAGAGAAACAGGAGTAAAAAAAAAAAAGTCCTTTCTACCAATGGGTTCAAATTTAACAGGGTAACACTTTAAAGCTATTTTTGGAAATATGCTTAAGGGGTTACATCTACCTGATACACCTCTGTAGCTGATGGTGGGTGATTTTTGTCAAATAATGCTTATTGAGTTCATGGATTCTGTATTTTCACTTGTCAGTGATAACCTGCTGTTTTCAGAAAGCAGATCCTGCTTTTTAGGAGAAGGTGGTAATTTGAATCTGAAGGTGTAAATCATCTCCGTATTTATAGGACTAAGCCCGCACTTTTTAATTAACTATGTTCATCATTAAAACCACTTCCATATCATCTTCAGTGATGGAGCGACTGTGTTTGCACTAACGTACATGAGGGGAGAATTTGGCTTAAGAAATCTTGATTAGCTGAACTTCATCCTCCTGGCTGCCTGAGTGTGCAGAAGCAGAAGAAAGCTCTGCAGTGGTACACTATATAAAATTGCAATTTATATTTTATAGACCAAGAAGTAAATTCTGACAGAAATGAAAGAATACATCCTCTTAAGAGATAGTTCAAATGTTAAGCATAAACAATATGACAATTTATCTTGCTTGCTCTCTCAGTTTCTTTTAGGATTTTCCCATTTGTTTACTTAAATAACTTCACTATAGTCCTCAATATTAATGGTGAGATATATAGCACTCAGGCAGGAGGTTCAAGCTAGATTCTGGCCACTTTTTATTTGGGATCCCAGTGTGCATTTTGTAAAAGCAAGACTGTCATCTTCAACAGGCTGGATCATAATCCATAGTCATATTCTCTCTGATAAAATTATCTCTGCAATTTTAATTGGATGTGATATTCTTCATCACTTATCTTAAACTATTTAAAAGATGCTTATACCAGTAAAAAAAAATTGTAATTATGTTAAAACCTTTGGGTCTGTATTTTAAAGTTTGAGATGCTTTTATGGTTGTGCAAGTTTGGTATAAATATGTAGATAATGCGTACATGTTTGTATCTACATGCATACGCACGTATACACTAAATTTGCAAGATCAGGCATTTAAGAGTTGGGAAGGGCCAGTCTGTTTATGTACTATCAACTTGAAACTGACTCTCTTAGGTTTATGATTCAGTATTTTACAGTCACGTTGCCAACATTTTTTTTCTCCTGGCTTAATTCCAGGCATGATAGTATTGCACAGGTAACACCTCTGTGGAACTTGCTTTCATCTTATTGTCCTTTTTGATATAGTGGCTGGAGAATGAAAGAAGATGGCTGTAGGGCTCTGGCAGGTAAATGTTTCCTTGGGGAGTGGGATTCTGTCCCTGTTTCATCTGATGTGTTCCTTTCTGATACCCTGAGTTGCACTTTTCCAAGTATATACAGGTACAGCTGTGCTTCATAAACAGTAAGTGTTAGAAAATGTTTGGCTGCTCAAAAATTCATCTCCAATAAATGTTCCAATTCATGAATATAAAACTAATAATGTGGTTTGTTTTTTTTCAGTCTACCTTTAAAGTGGGAAATAATGTTTCACACCATAGTAAGTATTGTGAAAATCAATACTAACTATTTGTAAAGGACTTGGACTTTATACCAGGATAAACACCACAGAGAACTTGTAGCCAAACTCATCACTCACTGTTCAGAATAGTGTTTGGATGATGGATCGCATACAAGGTATGGACTGACAGCCTAAACACTGAGTTGAAAACAAAAGTAAAATTCCTGCTTTATTGCTTCCTTACACGCAGCTAAATGCCAAATAGTAAATGTGCATTATTAAAAGTTTAGAATACCAAAGATCTGCAAGGAAATGCTTCTTGCAGTAACATGTGGTTTCTGGCAAAGTTTCATAGCAAAAAGTAGCTTGGCTGATTTTTTTTTTTTCTTTCAGTTTCCATTGATGAAATTAAATCAATCTTTTTTGTATTCATTTATAATCCTTTTAATCTTCATCCCAATGAGTGATAAGAAGTTAGTTCTTCTCGGAAGATGTATTCTCCTTTTCTTCTTCCTTCCGCGCCCCCCTCTTATTTTTTCTTTCATTTTCTTGTCCAGGTTTCCAGCAGATATTGAATATCCCATGTTGCAGACAGAATAGATGACTGAGCTGCTGCAGACCAATAGTATGAACCCAGTACCAGTCCATAAAGCAGGTAACTTAACTACCACTCCTTTTAACAGAGTAACGGAGTATTGTGGAAGAAAGAAGTTTAAATATTCTCTCTATTTTTTTACTGTACTATTAATAAGTTAAGATAAGGGCTTTCTGGTTGTCACACTGCTTAATGATGCCAAGTGTTTGAAATAAAATTAAGGAAAATAGTTTGAGAGTTTAGCTTAAAATTGTCAAGATGCTAAAAATAATGTATTTGACTTTTTTTTTTTTTTGGATAGGTTTTGAACTATCAGCATACAATCAGGTCATATATACAAGCTTTTCTTCAACCGTGGCTGTTAAGAAGAGTATGTTCCTCAAGGAAAGCTGAAAGCCTTTCATAATCACCGGTCTCCAGCAATTGGGATTTTAAGAGATGGATCAAGTATCTTGAAACCAGTAACATTACAAGAATTAATGACACTCCCCCCCCCCCCCCCCCCCCCCCCCCCAAATAATAGACTTCTATTACATGTTTTATGGGAAACTGGTGTTGTCAAACCTGGACGGCACAGCTGGATTCTGAAAAACACATGTATACATGTGCAACTCTTGTGACTTTCACGTGGATCAGCTTGCGGGAACTACAAAGCATTCGTGCATACAGGCTATCATCTGTATCCTTATTGTGTTATTAGTTAGCAGACCAACTAAGTTAGGTCTGTGACAGTAAGTATTAAAAATGTTATGTATTGTGTTAATTTTGCTTTTGTAAGTAATTCCAGAAGTTCTCACAGTGGCCAAAATTAAAAAAACCCAATATTTAGAATAATTCTAATTTATTTTTTTTTAATTTACATTTACATGCAAGTACATTGTTTTGGTCTCAAAATTCTGAAAACATTGAATTGCTTGGTCTGCAGTCTGGATAACCTGTTTTAAAAAGAAAGAAATGTGTTTTTTAAAAGAAATCAGAGCTCAGAAATAAAAGAGAAAAAGTGGTGACCTTAAAAGTCCAACATTATAATAGGAAAGGCAGAGTTTGCCTCTCACTGAAGCTGGTGGGAGACACAGCTGACATTTTTCTGTTCTGCTTTGGAGCTATAGTTCAGAAACTCTTGAGATACTGCTCTATATTTTAATACTTAATCCCAATATAATGAGTAAAGCAAAAGGCTAGCTGAATAGGGCTATTAATATTTTTCTGTATGAAGAAAGAGTCAAATGCTAACTGTGCTTTTTATTATAAAATAGTCATAAGTCCTGAAGATTCTGAAATAAAGTCTACTTTGACATCCTGCTAATAGCTGTTCAAATTGAAAATTTTCTTGTGCCAGCATACCACAGCCCAGCTGGTGCAAAAGATAGATGCTTCCTATTTTCTTAAATTGGTTTCCAGCCTCTGGATTATTTGCTATGCAAAGGCTGCTGTCTTAGAAGGGTTCATGGAATCCTTTTAGAGAGTGGATACGCTTGCATTAATTTCCTCCATGCCTTTTTTTTGTGAATTAAGCCTGGCACAATTGTGACTGTTCCCTTCTGATCAAACATTCCGGACAAGGACTGCAGTTCATTTACTACCTCTCAAGTAACCGTGTCGAAGTGCATTATAGAGCATGATGTCTGAGGAGGTGTTGCTACTATCTGCACTAAGCAGGCACATTTGCAAATTCATGAGCTCTTTTTGAAATTCATGAGCCATCCTCTGCCCAGTTTTTCATTTTGTTTTCTACAATAGAATATTCAGAAGATTTAACTGTCTTTTTCTTCTTCTGAAAGCACATTACCACATCTTTTAAAATGTAAAGCCAACAATAAAAATAAAATATGTATATAAATATAAGGTAAAACAAACACATGTGAATTATGGTCTTCTTCCTTAGCCACAATTCTTTCTTCGCTCAATGCATTTGCAGCTGAAATCATGGGGCATATGCAAATTCCATTCACATCATCAGCTTTCAGTTAGATGATTTTTTGTTGGTTTTTCTTATAGCAAATTATCCTGCTCCATGATTTGTTCCAGTGACAAAGTATTTGTCTGTGCTCATATACTAGACACAGGAATTGTACCTGATTATGAATATATGATGATGAATAAAGATGTGCCTTTTTGTTCAGTCCCATTCCAGTGTCTGAGCATCTCTTCTGATAAATCCCATCTGGTTTTCACACTGGGGGGTTTTCCTGGACTCGGGAGAAGGATGTATGGACGGCAATAATCTCCAAGATAATTTTTTGGACCCTTCTAACTACAGGGCTGAGTTTTACATTAACATTTTGTGGACACTACCAAAATGCTTTTTATCCTATGCATATCCTATGTTACTCATGTTGTTAGGAGACAAAGTCAGAAAAGAAATTATTCCTTTCACCTATGCAGGGCAATATAGATAACAGAATATACTCTAGGCATTGGATGGAATTCATTGTATATTGACATATGAATTCTTCGTTTTTGACTCATTGCAAAATCCTTCTTGGTAACTTGATGATCTTTGTAAAAGACGATAAAGCATATTTGTGGAAATTAGTACTAATGCTAATAAACTGCACTAATCTTTTATATAATGGCTACAAAAGGCATCTGTAGCAGGGTACCTAGAGAACAAAAGCCAGAATGGTTTAAAGAGTTGTTAGGATAAAAAGTAACATGATAAGCTTCAGTACAACATGCCCTGATTTCTTTTTTCATTGCCACAGTTGACTGTCTTTAGTCTCACACGAGATTTTTCAGTTTCACTTAAAGTGAGATGTGAACTGAATAAATACAGAGATGTCAAAATTGTGGGAGAAAAGACAGGAATTATCCAGTTCTCTGCAACCCAGCATTAAATAAGCATAGCCACAAAACATCAAAGAAAAAGAAAATTACCAATGGGGCAGGGTTTTGAAATATTGTTGACAGGGAAACATGAGAAAATTACAGAAGCACTTTAAAGATAGAAATCCCTAAAAAAACAACATCTAAAGAGATATCCCTACCAACTCTGCCAGTTCCAAAGAGGGAGTTGCTCTTCTAAAAGTGCAAATTTTGCACCAGTGAGACAATACTGTATCAGAAGTTGCAAAATCTGAAACACCTGGTATCTGGATATTAATTGAATTGGGTTTTCTATAAATCTTAGAGATATTTTTTGTTCTTTTATAACAACTATCCTATTTAAAAGAATAAGGCTGGAAAAGGTTGAAAAATACATGGGGGTTTTTTCTGTTGGATAAAAAAATTGATGTAAAAACCAAACAATTAGTGTCAATTTGTTTTCAAACAATTTTTTTTGTGCTTTTCAGTCTTTTCCACTGGAAAAAGTGATTTAAGTTTTCTTTTTTTTACCAGCACTTCCATTAACATATTTTATTTTCTGTTTCAATGTATATGGTAGTACTACAATCAAGGCCCAATCGTGTAGATGAGGTACTGACTGAACCAAAAAGTAAAGTGCAGAATCTTCCAATGTTAAGATAAGAAGGAGTTAAGAAGGAGAATCAGAAGTGACCATGGCCTTGACTTGTATTGGTAGCAGAAGTTCATCTTTCACCCAGTCGACTTCCACATTTCACTATGTGTTGGCCTATGTTAAACCCCTCTTTTTGAGGAAGAAAAAAAATAGTCTCTTACAGTCTCCTATATCCAAGCAGCTTTGACGAATGATGTCCAAAGCAGAGAGATTTCCATTTCTCTGTGGAAACCTTACTGAAAAATTCATGGACCTCACAGTTTTCATGGCCTGCTGGTGATCAAGGAAACCCTCGTGAAGGTGGCTGTGCAGGCTAAGCAAGCTTTTTGTTAAACTCTACGTTAGTGAACTGTCCGTGCCATGTGATTGAGGCATTTTCTGCTCGTCAATTCTGAATATACAGACCCCAGCAACAAAGTAATGCAAACAGCCAACAGCATTGTATTGCTTTGCAAATAGACAAAGGTCGAATGTAAGTGAACTTTACAAAGATTTCCTACTAGTCCTGCCCCAGCCCTAACTCTAGAGAAGTTCACCAGGAACCACTCAGTTTGGAGAATGAAACAGGGAATATTCTGCATCTCTTTAGCTGTTTTTTTTCCCACTGTTCACAGCGCAAGGCAATCCGTGCAGATGCACTGAAATGCCAATTTTGGACACATCAGTATTAACCAGTGCCATTCTGCCTTTTGTAGAACACAGATTGTAAATACAAATTTGGAATCATTTTACTGTTTTTCTGGTTAATTTCTTGCAGTGAATAGAATATTGACTACTTTTGAAAAAAACTTGTGGGGGGAGGGGGAATTGGTTAAGTTGAAAGTGTCTGGAACATGGGATAAGTTGAGTAAAGTCATAAACTAAAGCAAATTGCCTCAAAGTAGTACTCTTAAGCAGGAAAAGATCATTATATGTAAAAAGATGAGATTCTGGAAAAGGAAATGACAAGATTTTTGTGTGTACATCTATGCAACGTATATGCATTAAAATACTTTCAAGATGCTTAATCAAATCTTTGGACTGAGCCCAACACAAAATCAAAGGATGATTCAGACAACTCAGACCATAGCAGCCATAGTGACATGACTGAAAAACTCCAAAGAAATGAGGGCCGAGTCTGCGTATCTCACAGTTTTCTTCCAAGAACCAGGTCAGGCAATGGAGAAACATGACTAAAATCAGATCCGAGACTCAAGAGCTGCTTTGGCTACCCAGGGAGACAGTCTGTTACAACTGGTATGAGCGCACTGTCTGAGCTACAGCTGGCCCGGAAAGTGTTTCCTTATCCAAAAGGCACAGGTAGCTAATGGCAACTGAAAGTTTTGGTGCCACTTCGTCAGGAACCTCCACAAAACAGAACCAGCCTACAGAGCTGTGTTGGCTTCATCTGACACCGACTCAAGCTTCTCACAGGTGTGCTGCTGGGATGAACTTAGCAAATGCCTGGGCCCCGAGACTCTTCAGAGATCCTACCACCCCCACACTTTTCAAGATTTTGAGACCACCGTTGGCCTAATGCCTTGGGGCCAATCAACACAGATCATTGTGAAGAGGAGGACTGTAAGTGGAACCTAGGAGCTGGGCAGTAAGAGTATATCAGTGTTTCTGAAATATTTAATGTCAGAAGATTTTTTAGTCCTGCAATAAAAAATGACACTGAAAAAATGTGCTTTCCAATGTTACTTACCCAATTAAAATAATAGATGTTTCAGAGTGGTTTTGAAAAGATTTTAAAAGCTCACTAAAAGTGAGATGGTTTAGTTGTCTAACAATAGGTGCTTTATAATGTATGTGTGCAAAAAGAAGAAAATTCCACTGGCACTACTGAAGTAGGAAATTTAAGAGAGTAGTTTTTCAGCTTTATGGCACCTAAGAATGCAAGCTAATTCTCATTTTAAGCATATCTACTTGCTGGATGGTTTATTCTTTATGTTTTGCAGATGCTATGATATGAAATGGACAATATTCATCTGAGTGACTGCATCTGGCAAAATTACTTTACCAATGTGGAGGATTTAGCCTCTGGAAAGGATTGCGTGGAAAGGAAGATTGTAATGCCAATGATTGTTCTTGTTGAAGAACATATTTTCAAATATGTTTTCAAACGTATTTTCAAATTAGTGTTCCACAAGAGGCTGCTGAGGGTGTCATGTGGCTGTACTGCCTCCATTCTGTTTTAGAAAGAGGGATTATAGACTCAAAGGGCCGAGACACAGCAGAACGCATGTGGACTTTGCTTTTCCTTCCCCCTCCTCCTTGCTTTTCTCTGCTGGAAGCCTGGGGACAATGTTCTCTTGCTAAGGGAAAATTTGAACTGAAGATTACAAAATAATGAATGGCTTGCACAACACGTAAAAGCATTATTTTTCTCAGGATTCCACATGCAGTGAAGGGAGAAGCCTGGGGAAGAAGGTACTTTAAAAGTAAATTAATGACATTGCATAGGATATTTTTTGTCTTTTTTTTCCCCCAGCATGTCAATGCTCTATACTTCTGTAATATCGGTTCCTTTAAAGTTTTTCTAATACATAGCACTGGCTGCTTGTTCACTTTGCACATGTATTCCTTTATTTTTAAGCCAGGTGTAAGTTTAGTGTACATTGAATAACAATATTGGTGTGAGCCAGGCATTTGGGGAAGATACTCTATCGGTTTTCTCTCACTGCTGTTTTGTTGCACCTGTATATTGACCTGTAGTATCGCAGCCACCGGCCTCAGCAGAAGAGGCTTCCAGACATCACGAGGAACATCGGTGTACTTTACTGGTTTATGCTGTGGCAAAAGAGTTTACAAGGTGTTTGAAAATAATGAACTGTGTCAGCGTTCAAATACTGCTCTCCAGACCTGCAGCACAAAGGCATTCATTGTAAGTCCTAGCTATTTTACACCATAAAAGTAGACGTAGTAAGAATGTCATTACCATACCACAGAGATGTCCGCAGTATGTAAAACAGAACACTGCGTAGACTACATGGTGATAATTGCATGGTTTGGTGTCTTAGGAGGCTTAAAAACACAGTAAAGCCTAAATTAATCTGTCATCTTGAACCCCAGGCACAATGCAAATTTATTTCACGGTTAGGTAAGTTAAAATACTCTATCTGAATGTTCATCACAAATCTTTCTTACATGTCCTGAAATTACACGGGAGGAAAAATCCAATTCCAAGTCCCTTAGGGTGGCGAAACACCAGCTTTTGGAAGTTTGACTGCTGCTACTGAAAGGTGACCTTGAGGTATCAGAGCCAGCACTCGCTGCCGACTCAATTGTTGCCATTATCATGCTTTGGCTGCAGCTTGCAGCAATGTTGTAATATTGTCACTCTTGGCAGAATTCCCTATATGCATTAGTATGAAATAGTATATACAAAGCCTGTATAGTCAATAAAGATGTAAAGGCTGGAAAAATGTAGGAAAACATGTTTAATTTTCTCTGTTCCCTGGGCTCATTAAATTGGCTCGATGACTGGATTTAAAATAACTGAGCTGATATATCAGCCCCAAATCATCTTTATGCCAGAAACAGCAGCAGCGTAGTTTGTAACTCCAGTGCGAGATTTTCCAGTGACACACTGCCCTCTTGTGCATCAGTAGCTTTGTTATATTCTCAGAGCGGAAGCCCATTTACAGTCTCCCAAAACACAGGTCCGATATCGGTATGAATATGACAAGTTGCAAAACGTTCCCCAGAGCGTGAGGGACAGAAGGAATATGTAATAAAGATAAGTTCTCGGACTGCCTCTTGAGCTCCTTTGACATTTTCTGGTTTTAGCCAGAATTAATACCACTTCTTCTTAGACAAGTGAATAAATAAACCCTGTCTTCTTTGCAGATCATACCAAACCAATGGGCAACCGTGATGTACTGACGGGTAGGGCCATTCACAGGGCTGTCAAGAGAATGGAGAAATGAGCCAGCAGAAACCTCATGAAGTTCAGCAGAGGCAAGTGCAAAATCGGGGGGGGGGAGGGGTGGGGGGGTGGGTGGAGAGAATAAGCCCATGCAACAGGGCAGGCTGAAGCCCGACCAGCTAGTACGCAGCTTTGCGGAAAAGAGCCTAGAGGTCTTGAGGGATGACAAGATGAACACTAGTCAATGATGTACTAATGTAGCAAAAAACCCCTGCCTATCAGGCATGAGTATAGCCAGCAGGTCTGGGGAAATGTTCCTCTGCTTCTGTTTCACGCTTAGGAGATTGCACCAGAAGTGCCGTGTCCAGTTCGGGGCTCCTCAGGACAAGTACTGATACTGATATGCTGGAGCGAGTGCAGCAGATGGTACCAAGGTGGTGGGGGCCGGAGTACGTCATGGAGACGTCATGGGAACTGGGCTTGTCCAGCCTGGAGAAGTGAAGGCCAAGAGGAGATCCTACTGCTACTGGGAGGAGCAGGGAGAAGACTGGGCAGAGCTGAGGGAGGAGAAACTCCCTCCGAGACCAGCAAGGACTGTACAGAGTTTGCTGCAACCTGGGAAGCCCGTGAGTGAGTTTTCTGGAATCAAGCCCAGATCTTCTTTCAATTGCTTTCCCTTTTGGCCTAGTCATGTTGCACTTTTCTCTGTTTAAAATGTTAAAAACTCTAATTTATATTCTATGATAGCATGAAAATTTTACATTTAAAATCCCTTTTGGTTATCTGTGGAGAAAGCACTACAAGGAGGTTCTTGTCACCTTAGAGCTCCGGTAGATTGGTAGCACTTTCATACCTGGGTTTCAGTTCCTGTGTCAGTGATACTTATTTTGTACAAAATGGAAAGTCTTTAACCAACAGAGATTGTGTTCTTTTAGATTTTTCTAGCCTCCAGAAAAGTCACTATTCTGCTTGTAGGTTGATGTGGAAGCAACCCTCCTCAAGCAAGAGGAAAAAAAAAATGAAGCTGGAATTTCCACATCCCAGTACATCTGTTGACCATTAAGCTCTGGGTAAAAGGGTGTCCTTCTCTTTCACACTTACTGGACAGATGATTCTCAGGAGTGCTGACTACTTCACGTTCCACAGATGAAATGGACTATTCATCTCGCCAATGAATGCCATAATAGGTTAGATGAGAGTTATAGCTGCAGTTACTTATGTTTGGCAAGGATTAGTTTAACTGAGGCAAGCCCTGTGGCAGAAATAAAAGAGCATGAAAATTTCCGCCTCTCAATTTAGTATGTCAAGTTTGGCAGCAAGCATTTAAGCAGCCACATTAGATACTTACATCTTTTTGTTGATACAGCCCCCACTGTAATAGTAACTTCTGGAAAGGATAGTGGGGCTTTAGTGCTTTTGAAAAATGTTACACTGTCTTTGGATTTAAATTAGAAAACTATGTGGTAATTTAAAAATAAATCATACTTCCCTTACTTATGGCAATGTTTAGTCCTTTTACCTTTATGAGAAAGGAAAAAATGATACTACGGCTATTCTACCATCAGTCATGTACCACATCTCTATGAAAGTGCTAGGTCATTTATCAGAGCTTTCAGAAACACAACAGTATTTGTTGATTTCTTATATAATTATAATTCTAGTCTAAAGAAAACATACCTTACCAACAGAATAAATGGTGATTTGGAGAGGAAATGAAAGATTTTCTATGTAAATAATAATTGTTCAAAATATATAGAAGAAAACTTTCTCATACACATTATATACTTTGTAGTATATATCATAAATGGCCTTCAGAAACTAGGCAATGACAATTTACTAGGGACTCTGTTTATACAGCTTTCTAAGTGATTTAATAGTTCTGGATGAATTCATTATTAGTCTCATATCTTACATCTATAGCAACACAAGTCCTGCAAAATTAACATACAAATGATTACTTCCTTTTGATCTTTTGGAAAAAAGGTCATTAAGGCAACAGTGCATACTGCGGTGATATGGGACAACTACTGAGAACAGTGGTCTTCCAAACACTCACAGTCTTTGCTAGCCAATGCCATCACACGCTAGAAGAGTTTCAACTTTTGGGCTGCAAAGGCCTGCATCCATTTCATGAATCCATTTTTGCCAAGTGCAAAAAAAAATGTATAATAAAGGGTGGAAAAGTGGTGGTTAAGTCAGGGTGTTTGTGAGATACCATCCTGAACAGGAAACAGAGGTTATGTGAAACCACCGCGAGGATTGTCTAGCTCAGGTTAAAGTGTGTGACTGGGCCACGTCTGGAATCCGTGGAGAGGGAACGTAACAGCTGGAAATCTTGCACTCCAGCCGTCTCCCTGGTTTTGACAGCAAAGGGACCGGACTTTGCCTGTCCCACAGTGCAGCTGGAGCAAAGGCTCTGAGTCCTCCAAAAGTGAATTCAGAGTAGAAGTCTCGCTTTCTGCTGTCTTTAAAAGAATCCTAGAGACAACAGCTTTCTAATTTAAAGATCTTTGTTAGGTGCCTAAAATATTACAATTTGAACTTTACCAGTATCTTAGCAAAATGAACTCTGAAAGTTCATGCAACATCCCCCAGCCCCTGGTTTATTCCAATGTAATATCATTAGCATTCATCAAGAGGGACTGGTGGTAAATTAAGCCCATTAATATAATTCTGTCCAAAAGTTTTAAATCAGTGAATGTTATTTTCAGAAGCCACTTTAGCCATAATTTTGTTATTAGAAATAGACTCAGACATCTCCAGTGTATTGCTCTTTTGCATGTTTAGCAGGGGATTTGTCACAAGTAATGCTATTCAATTTTAATCCATTTCAAGCTGTGCTTGGGGGAGAGCCAATGTGAAACAAAATAAAGATTGTAAGCCCAGGAGTAATAAAATAAATCTCTGAAGTTAGTGTCAAATTCTGACATGTAAGTTGATATATCTCCAGTAGGGCTGGAAAGCACTGGGGATGAAATATTGAACAAAACCAAATAATAAAAGATGCTCTAGTATCTTCATTAAAAGACAACATCAACAACAAAACCAACAAAAAAAATCCCAAAACAAACCAAAAAACAAAACCCCTCAAAACTCGTCTTTTTGCTTGAATGAAACAGCAGCTCAGTTATACTACTATAAAATAGTGAGAACAAAGCTCTATTGTAGCTATTTGTAGTAAATTATGTGATTATGCAAATACTGTCTTTATTTATGCATCATATTTGGACAAGTTCTGCAAAAAACTGTGTCAGTGTTTAACCTTATCTTGGGTGTATAATCATACTGGCTATTCTCGAGAATCAGAGCCATTGCACACAGCAGAATTTGGCTCTGTCCTGAAACTTTTCTAGGTACAATTTGGCAGCATCTTCTACTGTCACTGATCTACTACAGCACTTGTTCTGCAAAGGTATTATGTAGCCTGTGGAGTGAAAACTATTCAACAAGACTGAAGTAATTGTTAAAATCATATTTTCTTCCCGAAGAACACATGGCGTTTCCAATTACAGAGCTTATTTACTGCCTGCTTTCTATTCTGACTATTAGTAATCTCGTGGTAGGTGCACATTTCAGTTATGCTACATTCCGAGAAAGTAGTTTTTATTAAAACCTACTCTAGCTGCCAAATTACAGTGGGTATTTACAGATCATGAAACTAACTTAATGACCTGTTGCCTTGGTCCAGACGTACAAAAAGAAGCAGCAGTCAAGCTTGAAGAGCTAATATACATGAAGAATTCCTGGGGATTAAGAGGTCTACAATCCACTATGACAGTATTTATATTTAGTGTTATGGAGTAAAATATCTCAAGTTATACCATGAAACTCGGTGAAACATGAGAGAGACCTTTGTGTTAAATTTCATGCAGCAGCATAAGCAAATGTAATGCAAACACAGTTTAAACAGAGTATTTCTTATTTGTCAGATAAAGGGATGTATAGCAGAGAGAACTTTGCCAATGTGAATACAACCTAAATCTCCCCTGCAAAGTTTTTAAGTGCCATTTACCTTCTTATGACAAAGAGTGATGATGATAATATATTCTTTGAAGAAAATACACAAAGGTTTAGAAGCCATTTTATTAGCTTACAGATTTATCATCTGGGATAACATTTTATCCTTGTGAAGTTGGATACTCTCACCAAAAGTTTAACAGAAAAATCAGACCTATATGCTTCTATGACTTTGATTACAAGTTAATAAATAATCAGATTTAAAACCTATGAATATCCTGATTTAGCCTCTATTACTTAAATCATGCTGAACAAAATTGAACAATGCCCTTATCAAATCAAAGTTACAATTGCAATCAAATCCATCAGTAATATAGAATGAAGAAAGAAGGTAAACTGACTCATCAGGGAAGCTCAAAACAGGAAATGACACATATTTGTCTGATTTTTAACATCTAAGCACTAGCAAAGTAAGCTTCTTCATCTTTTTTCATTTGGACAGCAAAGCCATCCGAATTGCTGTTTATCCAGTGACTTACAAGGAGTCCATACTCTGTTTACATCCCCTGTTTTGATATGGAATGGCATATAATTCCCAATTGCTTTTGTATGGTAGAATACTTCTGGGTGAACACGCTTCTAGAGCTGAAGAAAACATAAGCTGATTCACGGTATTGTCTGCTAGATGGAAGTATAATAAGCATCTTGTCACTTGAACACATTCACATGTTAATAATGCACATCTTTTCTAGGAAAATCAAAGCACATTGTCAGAAGATTCTGTAGTAATAATATAGAGTAACAAAAAAAAGGGGGGGGGGAGAAAAGAAGAAAAAAAAGAGGCAAAATAGTAAACTCTGTCTTTTCTGGTCTTCACATCATCAAAATCAAGAATGCAAGTCAGTTCTGTTGCCACTCAGTACCTGATATCAGTGACCTTTGGTCACTTTCAGTACTTTTGTTTCCCTACGCATTTCTGGACTCTCCGTCATAATTGTTAGCTTCGATCTTCTTTCTTTGGTGCTCTGGTAACCAAATACAGACAAAATGCATAGGTTTTCGTTGCCACATGACCACTCAGTCTCTCCCTTGAAATAAACTCAGCAAAATTCACAGCCTTATAACAAAACCTGGTAGCAATTGAGGGATCTTATCAGTTTAGAATAGTGTAAAAGGTGCCTCTTTTCTAACCAAAATGGATATGCTCCAAAAGTATTAGATTAAAACAAAGATGACTTAGTAAGTTAGTTTTGATCCTTGTATTCCTTATCATTAGCTGTGGGGTGCATAAGATCAAAGGTCCTGTAATTTCCCATATGATACTAGCATGAATTATTACCTAACTGCCACCACTGCCCCTTACTTCATTTGTGCTTCCTGTCTAGGCATTGATTTGTGTTTATATTGTCCTGCTTGACTTAGGGACAATCCGAGAAAGCAAGACCGCATTGCCCATACTGGTTAAAACTGGACTGAACTGGCACTTACTGGTAGCAACTTCAACTTCCTTTTCAGGATGGGCAAATGGGCGGTTGCAAACTTAAAGGTCAATACTCAGCCTGCACTATAAACATGTATGGGAATGGTAGACTCAGAGAGAACTTGCTAATGGCAAATAACATTATTTTTTAAATGTAAGTAGGAACTTATATACTTCATTCCAGCAAGAAAAAGAAAAATTCTAATGAAATAAAACCTTGTCCTGAGCAAATGTTTCTTTCTCATCATTAGTGCAATTAGATTTTCTTTTTCAGCTTTGCAACAGCTTTTGTAGCGTCATTTGTATCTTAGCTTCTGCCACAGCCCTTACAATTTAAATGACCAGTTATGAGAAAATGGAGGTGAAGATACATTAGTTTATGTCTACTGCAAAGAAACTATTTTTTTTTCCTATTAGTTAGTGAAAGGCTCTTACATTTCTGCTTTAGATGAAAATACATTTGGAGAAGGTTAGAAATGTTTTGTAAGACTATTCTTTCTCAGAATTATTATTTCAAGGCATCAGTTAGCTTATTCACATTATATTTTGCCACTTGTTAATTAAAACATTTAATGTGAGCTGAGAACTAATTTCTGTTTCCTCCTCTTTCTATGATAGTCCTGTTTAGCTACTTCTTACTGGTTGGATTTTCATTATACCTGCTGTCCTGGTATTTCTGGTAAGTATTGAAGTAATGAAAGTTTGGTATACCATGTCACAAAAGAAAAAAGTATGATGTACCTAAAGGTAAGTAATAGTAATAGTAATAATAATAATGATAATAATAATAATAATAACTACCTATAAAAGTGGTATTTGTATGAAAGGAAAGTATGACTTTTAAAGTCCTAGTTTTGTGGTGAATTATTTCAAACCTTTATGTCCAAGTTTTCAGGAGAGAAGTTACCTTTTTGTAAGCATAATCTAGCTGCCTATGTAGCTTACATATGAAAATTAAAATTATTGAAACTAGTTCTGAATATTAATGAAACAGAAGATGATTTCTGAGAACATGTTTTGTATAACTAGCTTATAAATACTGTCCCTTGCTGATAAAAACAGGAACTAACTGTTAACTACAGATTTTTAATTTTTTCTTCTCTCTCTTTTTTTTAATCTAGAAACTGTTAGAACTGCCTCTGAATAATTCGTATACCTTGGGCATTCTAAAAGCTTTGTTAGACGTACCATAAAAACATAATAGCAACGTCATTTCTTGTTCTTTTTCTTCTTTGCTAAAAACCTACACTGTCTACAGTACGTTATTTGGGTCTTTCTTTCAGAATCTGGCCTGGAAAAACTCACATCTGGGCACAGGCAGCACAACTTACAGCTGGGAGAAAGCCTTGTGTCTCATTAGATAATTACACCTTCCTGAGTGAGACTGACGCTAACCACACAAGCATGAAGTTCTCATGTTCCCTTCCATTTCAAAGTCAAGGAGGTCAGTTTAAGCCATCCGCTTGGCATACATGAGAACAAAGGAAAAAGAGCTCTCTCTCCGTGGGGATGTGCATCTGTCTCTGCAGGCACCTTTTCTCTCTTTGGCTTCCCTTGTAGAAAGTAAGTTTCCACCCCGTGGTAAAGCAGAGTGAAGAACAAATGCATACATAGGCAGGGTGCAGCCTCTGCAAGGAGGCTGAGCTCTCTGGTGTTACCTCCTCACTGAAGATGCTGTCAGCTCTGAGAAGTCAGTTTCTCCACTTTCCCAGTTTATATGAGCCATGTGCGACCTATACCTGGCTAACTTTCTGCTGCTCTGTTCTAGAGCTCACTACTGCATCTGCCGACGGTTCATAAAGCTGGTACTGCTCATGCATGGGGAAGCTACGAGCACGCTGGCTCTTAGAACAAGTTCTCACCCCCCAGATGCCCAAGCTCCTACTTACCATAGAGTAGCCATCTTTTGTTTTGAGGCCAGGGATAAAGAGAAGCAACGCAAATTCTAGGTAGGGGGAAATTTCTGACTATAAGACCCCAGCTGAATGACTGGAACATCAGCTAGGACTGGAATCAATGCTCCCACCAGGATACATGTCCGAAGTTAGAATATCGGTGTTAGCCTAGGAAGAGTCACGCATGCAAGATAGCGCGGTAAACGTAGGAGCTTTCATTTGTACATTTGTTTATACCTGTGTAAAGACAGCTAACACTTCTGTTAACGGTAGAGTTATTTCCTGTTTTCAGTACATGGGAAAATGTAATATTTTATGAGTTATTAGATGTAAATTTTTTATTGGTGACAGCATACTTTTTTTCACAGAGGGCACAATCTAAGATGTTGCTTTGTAAAGGAAAAGAGATAGGAAAAGCAAAAGTTTACCTGCCATAGAAAATCTTGCTATCACAGAAAATTCAATGGATATTGCATTCGTAAAGGAGAGCAACTACAGGATGACAGTTACAGTGACAAAGTGACTCTTTCTAGTCTTACTGAAGTTTTTGCTCAAAAAGTCATTCTCCTTGGATTTGATCCAACTTATGCTGGTAAATTCCACTGTTTCTACTTGGTGGGAGAAGTCTCTGCTGTTTAGCATTAAGAAGTGGTGGCATTAGACATCTGCATGCCCCTTAGTTGTCAAGGTCCAATACTCAACTGCAGTTTGCATTCGCTAAGGACCTACTGAGCTGCTGTCTAAGTTGGCTCTCTCCTACTTGCCCTGCCTGTAGAGTCAGCGTAATTGGTAGTTGAAAGGAGCTGCTAGTCTGAATGTCCAGATTGCACTGGCTGCTTTGAGCAATACTTTCATGCTAATGAACTATATTCTAACTATTCTAACTACTGACTCTTCAGGAAAAAAGGCAGAAGATTTCCTTCTTTTCGTTCCTTTTCATCCATTTTTGGTGAGGACGAAAGGATAAGCCACTTTGGCAATGACATCCAGAAAGGGGGTTCATGGTTGTGAATGTTGAATTGGAGAAATAATTAACTCTTTGGAAAAAATGGTCTACTTTTCTCTTTTTGGCCTTTCACGCTGGCTAGTCCCTATTAGTCTCTCTGCCTCTCGTCCTCTCAATCATTTTAAGATCATTGTGAATTGCACTAGGCAGCAGGACAGGCAAAAAGACACCAAGCACTGCAGTGGTCAGCGTCCCAATACTCATATGAGCCTTGCGCATCCAGCCCCCCAGACTCACAATCTAACAACTGAGAAAATTATGTGTTTCTGTAAATTCATTGACCACCAACTATACATGAGGCTACCACAGCTGATTTCTAAAAGCTTGAGCAGAGGTGATACATGGAGCCGTCATGAATTGTTATCAGGATTTGAAAGTATCATCTCAAGTAGCTTAGCAAACAATTTGTAGTAGTGGATTCCTTGAAATTTCCTCCAGAGGAGTAAGGAGAATTTTAATAGGACTGGATATGTGCAAGAATTATAGTAGTATTTCGTGTGGAAAATTCAAATGCCTAACTGTCACTATGCTGTGGTCTGATTTTTCACCTCCATTGTTTCACATGGGCAGATTCTATATTCATATCCTTCTAAAATTAAGTTTCCATGAAAACTTCCGAGACCTGTACTTTATACATTTTACCACCTCTGGATTTGTTTCAAGCTTCTTTGCAATAGGCTCTTTGAATATCTATTGCTGGCAGAAAGAAGTCTCAGTTTCCAACCCAGCTACATGGCCATCTGTGGTGTTCGCAGATCACTGGAATTTAGCTTCTCCTATCCACGGAATTTCTAGATGTTTCTGAATCAGAGGATTGCCGTTTGTCAGCTCTCATTACCATGTCCTTTCCTAAGTTGAATCTGATGTAGCAACAAAAGCAGCAGCAGCTGGTTTAGGTACAAGATGCTTTAAATAAGGGGAGGATATATACACCTGGGATTGACTCACTACTAGGTGGCTAATTTTTTTAGAAAGATTTTGCACACAATTATTTTTCATTCTTTTGGTTATTGGGCTGTGGAAACGATGTATTGCTATTTAGCGATGAGAAAATTATCTTAATAAGAGATCAAATTTAGAAAGATTTATAAATCAGTAAGAAAGGATCTGTCTGGCCAAAGTGCTGTTTCATAATCTCATCATAACATAGGAATTCTAGAGAAAAATAATCATACAGTAATTACATCTGGAGACAACTGCCATTTAGGACAGACTGTAAACTTGAGAAAAGGCAGAGAGAAATTTTTTTTTTTTTTTTTTGGTCAATAAAACAAAGATTGTAGAAACCTGCTGTTTCAAGTGTGACTGCTGAATCCACACACTGTACTTTACTCAGATAAGGATATTTGGGATATGTCAGCTACATAGCATGGGACAAAGTAAAGATATCTCCAAATTAGCAACTTCCAAGCTAGACGGAAGCAGTACAGCAGTGTGAGTGTGGCACATCACCTGAACTGATCAGCTTTTCTGAGAGATTAACCGTTTCTAACCTGAGGGTAACTTCCTCCAAAGTACAGGCGGAGTGAGACTGGGAACATCTGCACAAGGCCATGTACACATACCACAGAAACATTGAGGCAACTTTGCTTAACTCCTCACAGGTATAAATAATCCAGTTTTTTGTTACTGAAGGGAATTTTAATCCTAATCTATCACTGTGTCAGTCAGTATGAACTGCCCTTCCAAACGCAGGCATTTAAAAGATTCCTTTTTATACAGGTTGCTTTTTACCATTCTAGTAGAGTTTCTAGGAGTTATATAATCACTCTACGGTTTTTTAAAAAATTCTGCTTTTAGACTTGTTATTCATCTGAAGGCTTTTGGGGACTTGCTAATTGTTTAGGATTAGAGATAACATTATTTTAAGCACCTTCTCTTAAATCCCACAAATGGAACAGAAAAGTGATAAAAGAGTGAGGAATAGCACATTTGCTTTCTAAAGATTTTGAAAAGGCTGATAGACTTAATGCAACCTACAATAGAAAGCAAATTTCAATCATGAAGACAGTTAAAAGGGGGGATTTTGCAGTGACAATGATCTGTTGCAGATCTTCATTGTATAGCTTGAAGATTTTCTTGTAACCTCACCTACTGTACGAATGCATTCTTGCTTTTGTGCATCTTGTTCTGCATAATACAGAAAGGTAATCCTATCAGTCCTAAACAAGGGCAGTGTTTTGTAGGAAAAACAGTAATCATCTAGCTTGTGTTATATGTATATATATGAAGATGGTAAAACACAGAATCATCAAGTAGATCTGCACTTCCTACCTGAGAAGAGAGGTGAGACTGAGGAAAAGCTGACATAGGAAATGCAGCAATATAACTGCATGATTTTTAGAAGTACACAAACAACTCTGTGAGTGAGGACAGATTTACAGATCTGCAAATTAGCTCAGTTTTGGAAAGATCTGAAAAGACCACTTCATTTTTTTAAGAAAGCCAGTACCTTCCCACCTTAAATTATTATTCTAGTTTCCAAAGGTGGGAGATCTGAGAAGAAGTAAGGGAAGAGCTATGACCAAGAAACTAATAGCACATAAGACATCATCTCTAATCTACTGTGTTAGACAATCGGTCAACGTACACTGCAGCAGAAATCAAAAATTCAGCATCAAATGAGAATCTGAGGAATGGACTTCTCCTTTGGCTTTGCCATGTAATTGGACTTGGGATTTCACTTCCAAGAAGAATGCTGCATCTTGGCCGCATACAGTTTTATTCAGATATCTGAGATTAGAGTATTAGAACTTGAAATTGTGATAGGTTTTTATATTATAGGCTTATTTAGAAGCTTCTAACACACTGTTCTGACTTTTCATCAGCGATGATACCTTCGTGCCAGTTTTAACTAAAAAATCAAGGCTTCACTAATCAGAAATTCTATACCTAGGTAACCCATTAGACATCCCTAAAACCAATGTGATTATATGTAGTTAAAAATGGTCTCAAAATTTGAGTAAATTTTTATGAGGCCACTAGATGGTGCCACATGCCTCAGAAAACAAAGTTCTGGGGGGAAAACCCCCAAACAAAACAAACAAGACATAACACCTCTTCATGAAATAGCAAGGATGTTTTTAGATATTATTTTCCATCTTCTCCATCCTTCCATTTCTCTCAACTACCTCAGATTGTACTGTTCTTTCTTCTGTGCGTGGGGTAAGTCTATATGCTTCAAAGGGATCCTCACAACAATACCAATTCAGTTTAGCGTATGAGATCAATGGCCTTCTATTTCTCATTGGAAATTTCTCAGAGCTAATTTCTCTAATATCTTCAGATGTTTTGAGAAAGGAACAAATTTGTACGTTTGCTTAATGTATATTGTTACTGCATAGTTAGTATGGGTTATCTACAGTCAAGTTTTCCTGATCAAGTCAGCCAGCATTGGCTCCCGCGCAGCACTAAACTGTGTAAGGCAGCAAGTCTCCTGGGGGTCATATCTTCTTGGGTTTTGCACCGAAGTAAGCCGAACTATTCTATGAGTTGTGTAGTCAGCGCTTTTAAGAAAATAAGCCTGGTGGGTTTTTTCCTGGCCTCATAGTCTATTGTGGGAAGGTACAGAAGAGCTATGGCATTTGAATGACACAATATGCGCTCATATTATACAGCTATCATATTACCAGGTAATGAGTTATATTAAGCTGTCATATATGTTCCTTTTGGATCTATCAGTTTGAACTCAGATCATGATTACATATAAAGAAAGGGGTTACACTTGTGCATGGCACTTAAGACATCTCACAGCTCATTGTCACCATCTAAGAGGGAGATTTGCACAAGGGAGGCAATACTCAAGGTATATTTAGAGTTAATTCTGCAGGGAAGATAAATTTCTAGCTGTTTACTTCACTTCTGAAGTTGACATTTCATTGTTTATGCTAGTGTCCGTGACACCTTCTGACACATGACATCCAGCATTGCCTTGAGACTACTTCAGAAGAAGTTGTATGCTTTCTTTTCTACTTTTAATTTTGAAAGTTTTGTTTCTTTTTTCCTATGTAAAATCTATTTTTATATGCTTACTTTGGATAATGATGAGGGAAGTCAGTGAAGCTATAAACAGAAGAAAGCAAAAGTGATCAGTCAGGTAAACTGCTGAATATTGAAAAGGCCAAAGTAATAAAGTATAGCACTATAATTCATAGAGTGTGTGAGGCATTAAAAGTCGTGCAGGTTCAGCTTTTGATCAAGATTTATTGGAGGCAAAAATCAACTAGAACTTGATTATTTTTTCATGACAAATATGGTAGAGAAAATAATAAAGTAGTATAAATTTACTGTGTTCTAAAAGACTTCATGAAATGGTGCTGTTCACTTACTGCTCTCTGTCAGACTCGGTCAAGGCTGCCATTTAATGGAAGACCTTCTCTGTGCTATAGGAAAGTGATGAAGGAAGTGATTCATCTACTACCATCCCAATACATGCTTACATGATGTTGCCATAAGACGTGCTTTTGGTTGGATTATTCTGACTGAGGATTAAAGCCAGATACGTTTCCTCCCAATATCTCAGCAATCCCCAACTTAAGCAGTTACATATAATTGGTATATGAATTCAGTTAGGCAAATTTAAGTCATGGAATAGAGTTGTATTTCACTTAGTGATGTACAAATACATAGCACAAGGAAGTCCTTGGTTGGAAGACCTTACTGCCTAATTTAAGATAAGACAGTCAACTCTCCTTCCATCAGGAACAGTAGAGTTTTACTGTGGAAAATGGGCCACACCATCAGATGATATTTTCCTAGCAGATATAGCTAGGTGCAAATTTAGATATTGTGCCTTAGGGATGAGACAGGATAGTAAAAAATGAAGTGAGGGGATATTTGCAGGAGATAAATGTACTCATAGCCCTCATCTAGATGAAATACAAGGAAGCTGCACCTTTGCCAGTGAATTATAGTGCTGTAGACATATAAGTCACACCAGGAGCCCAGAGTTTCCATTCTCTGCTTTATAAATATGTGGTTGGGCATTTTCATTAAATATAGGTGACAATAAGTTGGAGCTTAAAAGTATAAACAAAGAAGATGTATTTGCTGAAGCAGAGAAGAAGTTGTCAGCTAAAAGTTGTGAAGAATTGTATCTGAAATGCAGAAAACAGAGATGCTATTCTCTTGGTTACACCAGAAACCAGTTTTGTCCAGCTCTAGCTCTATATTTCTCTAACTGTTAGTAACAGAAGGCAAAACTGAAATGGTCCTACATACAGAAACTAGAGAACCAAAGCATTAAAGCTATATGAGCAGACATAAAATTTCTGTATGTGGTTCCCTTTATGCATGTTAGGTACATTATTTTATACATATTTAAGTAAGTCATCAGCCAGAGTTATTCCTCTTCCTTAACTCCTCTTCTATCACTAATGGCCGTGCAGCATTGGTCACATTCCCCATATATACTCCCCAAATATACTACTACTAAATACTACTGGCGCAAATACATTTGTCCAAACATTTTGAAAATTCTACTTTCCAAAACAGTCTTTCAGTTTAATCATCTGTCCCATTATGTCATATCTGATCGGGAATGTGAGCTAAATGGGCAAGTGTCAGTCAATTACAAAGAAACTTCACCCTTCGGTGCCTGACAGCTGTTCATTCATTAGCAGCGTTGCTTAGTAAGTCTTAAGAGTACAAAGAAGGCAATCTTCTATTATATATACACAAAATTTTTGTATTTGTTTTTACTTCCAAAATCTGGGGAAATACTGAAAGGAAGTTGTCACGTCCCAGATTTGGAGCAACTCAGGTTCGTGGATTTCCTTTGTCAGAATTAAGGTGAAACGACACCAGGGGAGTTCAAACAACAATCAACATTTATTCAACCTAGCTAACCCTGCCCAAGTACAAGTGTACTTACCAATATGAGCCTTGCAACATGTCATTAAGCCGCTGTTTGAAAAGAGAAGGGAGGTGTAGAAAAAAGAAATGGAAAAAGGAACATGAAGCTGTGTCAGAAGGAGAGCCCTCCCGTTGAGTCATGAGGTTCAGAGCAGACCCCCTTGCTTTCTGGACTCCTTCTCGAAGAGGAGCCATGGGGAAGCTGGATCCACTCCTAGTCTCAGACTTGGTCAACGGTTTATGTTTAAAAGGATGAGGTGTTGGGACTGTCGAAAAGAGAGAAAGGAGGGAGAGAGAGAGAGCGAGAGGGGGCGAGGTGGAAGGGTTTCACCAGTCCGGCGTCCAGTGTTGGTCCAGCCAGCATAGAGATCCAGTTCCGGAGGGCACGCACTGAGAACTCGTTCTCCCTTCTTTTATAGTGCGTTAGTTGATGGTCTCGACATGCGCAGTTCACATTCCCGGGGTTCTCTGGAATCAGTTGGTGAGCTTTGGGGGGGGGGTCATTGCAGAGCTACCTCTCTTTTCCTGCTGGCATGACTAGATAGATAGAAGATAGAAGCACAGTCCCATCCTCCGTGGGGCCCCCTCCTTCAGGCGCATATGCTGCGCTCCTTCTCCTGGTCACTTAAGATAAGGAATTGCAGCTTTGGAGAAGCGTGGTCCCACCCTCCTTGGGGCCCTCTCCTCCGGCCACATTGTCCTGTTCACACAACTCCAGCGTTTTTACACAGGCTGTTTTCTCCACCAAAGTTCTTTAACGAATGTTTGAGACATTGACTATAATTTGTCAGACTGTCACAGAAGTACCAGTTCTTTTACTAATAACCCCAAAACCACCTTTGGTTTCAGTAGCAGAATGTCTACGGTCCCTCTTTAGACAGACTTGGGAAGACCGCGGCTGCTCCCCTCAACCTTTTCCTTGAAGCTCAAGAACTCCAGTTCCTTCAGCTCCTTGTCAGAAAGCATGCATTGCAGCCTCTCCTATCATCTCAGTGGCCGTCCAGAAGTCTTTCTCCCCTTTGCCCTGATCTCTTTGTTCTGAGGTCTCAGCCTGGACTGGGTACACCAGAAGTGCCACCCCCCAGGTACCGAGCAAGCGGTGGGGAGCAGCCACTTCCCTGGGCCTCTTGGCTGTGTGGTCCATCTCTGCGCCTGATACACAGCCAGCCCCATCGCCACAAGAGCGCACTGCTGACTCGCGTTCCACAAAAACCAGCAAAAGCAACCACTGAGATCCCCTCCATTCGATCAGAGGTATAACTTCAGATAAGCGGAAAAGTTTCCAGGGAAATGCTTGTATTTTGGCCAGATCTTTCCTCGCTGCAGCTTCTGATGCAGCTGTGCCTCAGAATGGGTGTTGGCTACCTGTTTGCATGCCAGTGACTATTTAGACTCCGTGCACAAAACAGGAGCTGTAAATCAAGCCTGATGAGTAGTGTGCAGGAGAGAGCCCCTGGAGCAGGCATATTTTAATTTTGGCAACCCAAAAATATTTTTAGGAGTCAGACTTTTTAAAAGTGATTTTAGGGTGGTCTGGAGATTTCCTGGGGTTTTTTGCATGTAGGGACAGAAAGTTGATTTTCTCTCTAGCCTTAGAATATATTGTACCTTAATATATACACTGGTATGTTCGTATTAGGCCAAAGTCCAAGAGGAGCATCCTATGGCCAAGGCCTGAGGCAGCTCTCTTGGCTAGAAACCATAGAGTTCCCCATTTTCTCAGGGCCTTCTATTTGTAGTCTCACAAAGTGGGTGGGGTTTTTTTCAAATCACTGCCTTTTTAGAAAGTCAACCCTAAAGAGAGACAGAAAAGTAAGCTGATCAGATTTTCACTTGACCAGAGGTTATAATGATGATAACAATAGCTATTAAATTCAAAAGCTATGAATCCAGAAAGCGAAGGTGCACTTTAAACTCCCAGCCTACTGAAATGTTCCAGGTACTTGGATTTGCTACAAGCTGTTCTCGTTACAAAATGGCTGGTAGCTGCAGCATACTGTCCCATGGAAGATGACCTCTGATTGAGGGTTAAAATTTTAAGCCTGGATAGGGCCATCAAGACTCAGCCATGTGTGACATACTGAAAAAGGTCTGGACACACAAAACCTCTTACCCAAACAAAACATCCAACTCGCTCTTCTACATTTACTGCCACTCATGTCTGTGATTTGTTTTCTTTTTTTTTCTTTTTTTCAGAGAATCCAAGCATGTTTCACAATTTTTCATCCTGCTGGCAATAATGTGCCAGCTCTTTTTAGGACAAATACGTTATTTTGATTAACCTGATATCATTCTAGAAACGCTGCTTTCTCCTGAGACGTAATGTAGTCTTGTTTTTCTCAAGTGTTAAAAATGCCTGAGCAGCCTTTGGCCCCTTCAAAGCCCTTGCTTTATGGCATCTTACTGAGCTTCATTAGAAAACTTAAAAAGTCAGGGAAGTATGCCTCAGGCTGCCATCTTCACACTTGTTACCTCCTCTCTCTGAGCTGTCTGTTCTACGTCCAGTCTTAGGTGTTTTCCATCAGCCGACAACAAAAAAAAATGTATTTTTTTACTATCACATAAAGCTATTCAACTCCTAGATTATTCTGGATAATTTGTCAAATATCTGCCTGAATGTGCATTTTATTCCTGATCTTTATCACACAATCAGCTAGACCAAAAATCATCTCTGTTCATCTCTAAATGATCTCAGGAATTGAAACCACTTTAAAATTATTACTTCCAAGATTACTACCCGTTAACTCTGCACTTAAACAGATGGAATGGTGCAAAAGTATTTCTGCATTTTGATATTACAGTTTAGCTAAAATTGCAATAATAGCAAACAGATTGGTTTGATGTCCGAGACCTCATAATAACAGTAATTATGTAACAGTAAGCAAATGGTCTTAATAAGCAAGCTACCTCATTTTGAACACCCTTTATTTTCCAATGCAAAACACCTTCCTAGTCATTTCTTTCCAACATCACTTATGTATGATCCCTTATATACATCATAGCCTTCTCTAATCTGAAAATTTCATTTCTCTTGTAACTTTATTATCCAACCAAAACAGTTCTGTGTCAGTTCTGGTTCAGTTATTACCAATAAGAAGCATATGCAAAACATTTGCCATAGATGCTTGAAGAAAACTTTAAAACATAAAAGCCTACAAACTCTAATCTAGTTACATGGGATAGACATCACAGTTCCATGCATCCCCCCATTCCCAGCCTTGGTTGGGATGAGTTTCTGGAGAGGAGATGACACAGGAAGATCCAGGAAGCAAAATCTGACACTAGCAATGAGTAGCTCAGCAGCCAAGCAGTGTGACTTGGTGCAAGAGCAGATATGCTGCCTCTTATCGTCGGTATCTTGAGAATAAGTCTAGAATTTATGGGGTCTTCCACTGAGTGCTTTCCTACTGCTGGTATTATAAAGGTGTGAGTAGGAGTTTTAGGATTTTGACGAAAAACCAAGAGTGGCACAAATATTCAGCAGACGCATTCAGCAAAACTATTAGGAATAGGAGAAAGGTATGTGGGAGTAACCAAGTTTGGGATTACTGTGGTTAAGCAGGATAAAGCCAGTGGAGTAAATTAAATCAATAGCTGAGATGATGACAGACTGCACGAAACAGAGAGTAAGAGTACCACTGTCACAAACTCAAGCACATTTATAGTTTGAATGGGCCTTGGAAGGCCATTACCGGGTGCTGAATCATTTTAGTCATGTGCACACATTCCTAGCAATGTCATACAGCCATGATAATGCAGTGTCAACCTTCTAATTTGCAGTTATTTTGATAGCTGATGTCAGTGCAACAGCTTGCACGAGTGAAGATCTTCATTCAAAATCAAACTACAATCATATTACACCACAGTATTGATTTTAAATTAATGGAAATCAAACAAACACTTCTGGTTACTGTATTGCTATATTGCATATTCTTCTCACACTTTGGCTCCTTAACGTTCAGAGCTCTGCTGCTCTTTTCTTCTGTACTTTTATTATCATACTGCATGTCACAGCTACATCATAATACTGCAGAGGGCACTAATGGTGCGTATGAACAGCCGTTGAGCAAACCCACAATTTCAGCTGTATGAAATTGGGACAGTGGATGTCCGCAAGTATGTATTTATTCCTTCACTAGTGTCAGACCTGTTTGGTCTATTGGTGCTAAGGCCCTGGTGATGCAATCACACCTGACCAAATAACCTTAGACATAAAGAAAATAGAAATAAAATAAGATTCAAGTAATCAAGTAGTTCAAAGTTGTTGTATGTTTTAAACTTATTAAAAAGAACTTGGCAGAGGGAAAAACCCCTTGCCATTTAAATGATGGTTAAACTGTTTGTTTTAAGTTCTTGTGCATTTTTCTCTGCGGCATCTTAGGTTTTAGATGCCATCTTTTGTGTGAACTCATACGTAACATGATTTTAATATCTAAATGACAGATCAACTTTTAAAAACTTCACTTGTGCTTTAAATAGCTATATTAAACCATAGAACACACTTGATACATTCTCTGATGAACATTCAAAGAGAAGGTTTGTTTCTATTTCCAGATTCGTTTCTGAGTAGTACTTTGGCTTTAGGCAAGTGACTACTTAGTTCCTGTATGGCTGTAAATTGGGTGCAATTGCTAGTAAAATGATTTATAATTCTTGGATTAAAAGCCTTTTATTAGTGTTAATATTTGTCGGGAAGTATTTTGGCATCTACGGTCATTGAAATTTTTGCTGTTAGGCTGATTTCTGTTGTGTTTAGGAGAGAGGTTTTGGATGGAAAATGGAGATTTGGAGTCTTTGGAAAGTTTCACTCTTCAAATAATTTGTCTCCTGTTTCTTCCTGCAGAGACAAAGTAAACAGCCATAGCCACAAGTGTCCATCCTGGAGGCGTTTTGCTAACATCAGATGTCTGCCATACCTACTTTCCTCATGGCTAAAGCTGGTCTTCACCATAACTGTGATAAAAAGAGTAGAAAAACATTCCTAGTAGGAAAAAGTTCTGGGAAATATCTGTTCACGCTAGCTTCAAAAAATTTAGGGGATGATTTGGTCATAGTGTCTAAACAGCTAGATGGTACAGAATGAGTTCTCAGACTAGCCTAAAAAAGTGTGAAAGGATCCAGAGGCTGGAAGTTGTTTCACAGTAGATTTGTTTGCATTTTTAGAAATATGAATAACTAGCTAGTGGAATGACATGTCAAGATGGTTTCTCCATCAATATTTTCATGAATGTATTTATTTTTATCTCTGGAAGATATGCTTTTCTAAGGTTAGAAATTAATTCAGGGAGATTCTGTACTGCTCCACCAAGATCAGTCTATCTCATCTAGATTCAGGTCTAGACCTAGATCTGCCATATGATCCTAAAGGAGTGAGCACAAAATATTTTACAAGTCTATTCCCAAGCTTCTATGTGGCTTATGTAAGGTTTATTTTATACGATTGGCTCCTGACAGCCATTCATAAAACTTGCAGCATTTGCTATCCAAATAGCTTCCAGCCACTGACATTATATCCTCTAGCATATCTGCTTACATTCTGCTGTTGTCCTACTTCCAGATACCATTCATCTTTCAGCGCACAGTCTCACTAGACGCATCATTGGTTGCTCTGCTGATATCTTCATTGAAAGCACTCATATATTAAAAACAACAGGTGCCATTTAAAGAAAATATCCTTGTGATTTGATATGTTAAAATCATGCAGGTCTCTTCTAAACCTGCTGATCTTAAACATATGCATAAGACTGTTTACTCACTGATTGTTCATACTGCTTTTACCAGATTATTGTAAAACTATTTAAAAATTAGTTAGCTTGAAGGAAAATTAACCAACAGCACTAAATATGCCCATATTAACCATTTTACAGTTCTACTGTTCAGGTACCTGAGATGATGATCTTTTCACAAACATTAAATCTGCATAAATCAGCAGAGTCAAATAGGGGAGTGGACCCAGCTGTTCATTCCTGTTTCTGTGCCTCTCCATCCCATCTTATCTCCCTTCCCCACCCTTACACCCTATGCCACATTGATAAGACTATGACTCTAAAACTGGGGTGGGGGAACGGACCTGGGTTAAAACCAAATCAGCACAAGGCATAGATAATCGAATGGATGTTGCAGTCTGTAGTTGCTCTGTACATTCACTATGCAGCTCCACAAACAATTATTCTGGTATTAAGGAATAAAACAGCACAGGAATAGAAACAAGTATGAACAGTCGGCGTCCCCTTTGGGCAACTGCTCAGGCTCATAGCACTTGTGAAACTCCTTCTTTTGCACTACCTTTAGGCATCATTGCCCAGCGTGGCCTTAGCTTAAGGTTTAGGAATAATACAGCTGAATTATTAGATATTTTCTTATCAAGGTACCACATCAATCAGCATTTTATATGTGCTGTAAGACTATTATAATACTCTTGATTCCCTAAAAACTTCAATAGGAAGTTCTTCCATTTGACATAGAAGAAGGACATATGCAGCAGGAATTTTTGATGAAGCATATACAAATCACTTTCAAGATACTATTTCACATTATTTTTTTAACACTGGGTGAGCAAATAAAGTTAGGATTATACATCACTGAATTAATTTTGTTATCGACTTCACTGGCAGCAGTGTGAACAGCAACATCTTAGAAAAAGAAATGCAAAGGTACATTACATTAAATATAAAATATTACATTTATAAAACCCCGATAGGCTGTAATGTATAAGAAAATTATGCTTATATGCCCTTAAGGCTTGTTTCTTTTGGGGTGATATAGAAGGTAAATCAGAATTGTGCCAAGAAGGATCCTGAATCACTGTGTTCTTTGTTGGAGGTCCTTATTACTTTCTTATACTTAACGCTGTTATGTTACAATTTTACCTGGCAACCCTTCTGGGTTTTGGGGTTTAAGTAGGTTAAGTATGAGTCATATTGTTATAACACAATTGCATTGCTTTCCAGGCTAAGATGTTGAGCTTGCAGAACATCTTATCTAGCTGGAAATCTAGCTGGAATCAAACAGTGAGTCACTTAACCTAATAAATGTCTTTTTTAAAGTGCTAGAAAAAAAGATCTCCAACACATTAAAAGTATCTACAGAAAGGGTAGTGCTCAGTGGATAAATCACAGACCAAGGTAATCTCAGACCAGAGTAGTTCTGCCTTTGTTGTATAGAATTGCAATGTGACCTTAAAGTCCATCTGCATAGTACTTTCCATTGATTACCTATAACTGAGTAATTCATCTCACCAAACCTCAGCTGTCTAAAAGTTAGGTATGTGTTTTAAGTTACTTATCTGGATTGCATCTAACTCTTGTCAATACAGACGTAAAGACACCATTCAAATGGGGTGATCCTTCCTTGGGAGCTCTCTCCATTGTCAGTAGAGAGAATGTAGCTTGAACCAGACACATCCATCTAAGCCTGGTAAAGTTAGGTGAGTTAAAGGTTACCCTAGTAGCTCCCTGGTTAATATTCAGTTTCTTTCTGGATGGGTCCTCTAAGAATTTCAGATGCCATTGAATTAGGAGCATGAGGTAGTGCTGGAATTTAGGCAAATTACTTTGTCTTTAGGAACCTTTAACATCTCTCTTTTTTATCTCTCCTGCTTGCAAAGTAGGAATGATATCTGCCTACTTTTGTAAAACAGTTTCTTTGTCATGCCTCTTTTGCAATATAAGCAATAAATGCTAAATAAATTAAAAGCTAATGCGTTTTAATTGACATGGAATATCTTGACTATCGATTCTTCACTGATATTGATCTGTATATTGACACTGACACACAGTAGTTACTGACAAGTGCTTTGTTGCCATAAGGCCACAAAGGCCACGTACTGCATTCTTAAAAATAGGTTGCATTCCTATACAGTCTAATTGAGATTTTGGCTAAAACTGCAGTGCAGAATAGGTCCTCAGGTCTACATGCTTAGAATCAATATGAATATTTGTTTTAAAAAAAAATGAAAGAAAGAAACACACATGCACTGAAAAACAAAAAAACCTCGCTTCTAACTGAAATAAATCAGTTGTTTTAGCAGCTCATCCCTTTGGGACTCCTAAAGGCAGTAGTTCATATTATGGACTAATGGGCTGCAAAATTTCAGTGTAATGACAGAATTTTGTTTCTGGCAGATTGACAGAATTTTGTTATTTTGGGGAAAGCTGTAGGGGTAACCATAGCATAAAAGTAAGGTCAACTCCAGTCAGACAATTTTTAGTAACTGGAAGATTGTGATGGTTGCCTGGCAACTACAGCAGATATAAACTAGCATTTCCAGGTGACTTGGGAGACTTACAGCTTTTTCTCTCGGTATTTTGAGAAGATTGCCTTTTAGAAGGGTCTGGCAGTCAGAAAGGTAAATTAATCATGGTTATCTTGGCCCATGGTAGAGACAGAGACTGGCCAATCTGGGTTCTTCCCAGCATTTTTTTTCCATGTTTCCATGAAGTGTTAATACATCATCTAACTCTTGAAATTAAGAGACACAGGTTTGATTCCTTTGCTGCATTTGGATAAACTAACAACTTATGTGGGCTCAAAACATATCTCTAGCTTCACAGCATCCTCCCTGAAGCATTACCCTCAGCCTGCAGAGAACACTCACCAGGTTCTAGGTGGGACCCACTCCATGCAGAGCTCTGACTTTATGCCATTTGTTATGCATCAGCAGGAAATGGTTACAGAAAGCAAAGCCTTCTCTTCTCACCAAGGCAGGATACTTATAAGAATGTGTTTTCAATTTGAAACCTGCTCTGCTTCGCTGGGCCATTCCCATTATCTGGGACATTTCTCCATGCTTTACTTCCTATCATTTCATTAAAGAAGTAATTCACCCTTCAGATTGGCAAATTGGATATTTTATTTTATTTTTAATGAAGGTTGGCTTACTCTTTTGTCCCAGCCATAGGCACAGCATACATTTTAGCAGGATTCTCCATATTGAGTCCTGGCTGGATAAGCTCTAAAAGTGCACAGAAGGTATTGATGGATCTCATTTGTTGTACCTAGTGACAGCTGGTATTGGCTTCTTTTCTGGGATACTTTTATCCATCTGAAGAGCAACTCCATCCAATTCTGACTTGCCACTGAGTGTTCCTGTTGCTGTCTCAGCTCCACTAGCGTGTTCAGACTGGCCATAAGGTAGTCATGGATAAGGATTTAATAATTTTCATGACTGAGTGCCATAAATATTGTCATTCCCATGTGGAGGATAAGTTGTCTGGGGAGAAATTAACTGCATCCACCTTCTGCAGGATACAGCAGGCTATCGTCTAGCTTGCTTTATAATCAGTGGAAGATGGCCACTACCTTTTACCAACCTTAGATATTTACGATACAATGGGTGTCCTGCTGGTTGGTTTAGACTAACTACTTTCAGAAAGCTATGGCTAGGAGTAATGTAGTCCATACTTGATGTTGCAAGCCCCAGTGTCCTGACAGTCTCACAGGCACCATGATCCTTTGGCCAAGAAAAAGTGCTTATTTCCGCAGGGCATCTGGTAACAATTTCACAGATGATGCAGAAGTAGGTTAATGGTAAGGAATGTTGCTGCTTAGTATCTGCTTTGTTTCATTTCTCTTCTGCCTGTTGTTTAGTATCTCAACCCTGGCTTTCCCATGCATGCATTCCTTTCTCTACCCTGTCAGTTTAATCTGGACATCAGCTCTTCTGAAAAATATTCCTTCTAGTCTTGTTTTCTGATAATAGAGTGTGTCATTGAAAAGGGTGATGTTTCAACATTCCATGGTTCTAGCTGTTATTTTTTACTTCTTCTGAACCCTTCCTCTTAGGTAACCGTACTGTACCATTTCTGAGATACTATATATTTTTTAATAGGGCTTCAAACCGTCAGATGGTTAACTGCTCATAACTGTATGGCTTAAATACATAAGCCCATTTTTAAAGTCAGGTTGGCATTGTTGTATCTATTTGTTTAGGAAAGTAGTAAAAAACCCCTCGATTTCCACCCCCCCACCCCCCAACCCCCCGATTTTGACAATCCCTGTCAGTTTGTTTTGTTGTTCTGTTTGATCATTGCATTGGATTCCCTGTATCATGCTCCACAGTCTGGTTGCAGTATTACAGATTTTTTAGTAGCATTTTGCATAACATTTTCTAGAACCGCTTGATCAAATATTGATTTCTCATTACAAATGAGAGCTTCATTACACAGCCCTTGTTGCAGGCTCAATGCAGAATATTTAATTGAAAATCGATTACCATAAAATAGTTTACCTTCTGTATAAATGAGTTGATGGATTTTGTTGGGGTTGCTTTTTATACTGTTTAATCAATGTATGTAGAACAAGTAACATTTCAAAAGCAATAAACAAGCAATTAGTCTCCGTACTAGAATACTACTCCTTGTACAGGATTTTCCTTCATGAATGAGATGCTGTGTCTTTTATCATTACCCACCCTTTTTACTTTACCAGTTATGGCATCAAAACTGACAATCATTTACAGTTCATCGGTGAAGAATGCTAGGTAAATTAGCATCTACTCTAAGACCTGTGTGCTCTTTCACTTGTCAGTGCATGATTTTTTTTTTTCAGCAGAAACATTTAGGATTTCTACAAGGCGTTTCATTCAAGCTTCTCTCATTTTGTGCTAGAAATTGTCCATGTGCATAGAACCTCAGGGTATTGTCCTGAATATAGCTTGTGGTAAATGTGTTGCACTAATCCATCACCTATTTTGAAGATAAGATATTTGGACAGCTGGTAACAGTCACAATTCCTAGTATTATGGAATGTTAATTCTTTTTAGTGCCACCAGCTGCTATTGTTGAATAACTAATGCGTAAAAATAAAAGATAAGATTAGTGAATCGTACGTACCACATTCAAGGCTTGACAAGCATTTTTTACCAGTCATGTCTGTGTTGAGCAGACAAATATACAAAAATGCATTTCTGGTCCCAAAAGTGTTGGCAGAATTAGAGACAGTTGCATATGCTTACGCAAACATGCTTCCCTGAAAATATCTTCACTGTAAGTCTTTACACAGCTATGCTGGGAAGCATTGATGAATTTGGGGACCCATCTGGAGGTAAGACAGGTAGTAAGTAGGTGGCATAAAGAGTAAGTTATGAATAGCTGTCATTATAAAGCACTAGTTTAGAAGTAATCTGTAAGTAGTAATGGATTCACATATGGCCTTTATCACATTACTGAAAATGAAGAACAAACTCAGATTATTCAGGAACAAAAAAATCTTTGTTATACATACTGCCCAGTAAATACTTCATCTAAGATGCACTTAGACTCTGTTGTAGAATTAGACTTTTATTCTTAATCTGTAGTCTAAAATATGGCAAATTTTACAGTTAATTCAGTACTTTACCCTCCTTTACACATATTTCAACACAGGTAGTCTTTTTGTTAGATAAAACACTGAGACAAGTTAGACCACATGGGTAAACTCACCTTCTCTTGGTCTGTGTATCGTTCTCTGCCCCCCATTTTGGACGTCAGGGAGTCGGCATGAAGCAGTGATGCCATGCTGGGAAAAAAAGAGTTCCCAGTACCACTACAGGGAACTAGAAGGCGAATGTAATGGTGAGACCAGAACATGTAAGCTTTTTGATTAGTCTACACTCTGTCAATTAAACAACTGCAATCATATACAAAAGAATAAATTGTAGCATATGATGTTTAGCACTTTAATGGAAGTTCATGGGAAGGCATCTCAAGGACAGTTTCATCCAACGTCAGTTTTATTTCTCTAATACTTTAGTATTATGCATTAAGGATTCTTTTAGCTCAGTAATGTCTCATAAAGAATTACTTTTCTTACACCAGTCTACCTAAAGAACCAAGAAATACTTGCATCAAACTGGAAGATTCAATTTTTTTTTTCTCCCCTCATTTTTCTCTTCCCATTAATTTACAGCTATATGTAGGCCATGGTTTTTTTTAGTATCAGACACTAACACATTTATTCTTATATTTTGCCATAACAAAATTTTAAGTAGATGATGCTCATTTATAGTTCTGATTGTGTCAGAAATTAACTGTATGTGATTTACACTGCACCATTTGAGAAAAGAAAACCCAAACAAACCAAGAAGTAGAAGAACATGAAGCAGAGGAAACATTAGGTGCTGGAATGTACTTCAGTACAGAAAAAAAATACATAAATATTTCAGTATAGAAATGTTAAATATAGATTATTTTAAGAAAAATTTAGAAAATGTAGAAAAATTCCTCCTCCTACACTGATTTATTCCTGTAATGAATGTGCAAATGATCAAGGTAGAAAAGATTTCAAGCATAAAAAATATCAAAAGGATCCTATGTGGGCATAATTTCTGTGTTAAACGTGTTGTAAAATTAAGAGGTGCCGCTGATAAACTAGCACAAGATGAACATCCATCCTGTGCATTCATAAAACAATAAATGGTACAGTGAAAAGGGTTGTTATGAGTCTCCCATTCAGTGCACGACTGACCACACGGCATAGCAGCCTATTACACTTGTCTGAGAGCTTGCACTAGGTTTTCTCCTGTCTGTATGATTGTCTTTGTTGCAGGAGCTGAAGATTTGGTGATTCTCGTGAGAATTAGCTGCTCCAGAGATGTTTACTTACAGCTGATAGTTACTGAGGAGGAGCATGGTATGCTATACTGCACAGCAAAACATTCACATTAAATACTTTCTATATATTCATCAAAAGAAGCCCAAGCACAAAACACACAGAATTAGTACTTTTGTACTTGTACCTGGAATCCAGCTACACTCATCTTGAGACAACACCCCTTGTTCTTTCTTTTCCACCCTTCCATTCAATATCGAGCAGCTATCATTCAAAGTTCTCTTTCACAGATAATCTCCCAGTCTGTCACACAGTTGATATTATCTGCCTCTAAGAAGACAGATCTTTGCTAGTAGCTTGACAGTAAAAGAATATGACATTTTCTCGCAAATTCTATCGCTAGGCCACCGAAAACTAATATAATATTCCTGCAGTGGAGGCCCCGCCTTTTTCCCAATCGAATGTTCACCAGTACAATTTGCTAAGAAAATTATTTAACTAATTTTAGCTCTCTGCCTGTAAGCCTCTGTACACAGACTATGGTTTCTCAAAAGTAATTGTTCAAATAATTTGCCATTCTATATTTTTTCTCTCAGTGGTTAAATAACATTGTATAGTTTTCAGTGTTAGTGTACGCATTTAGTGTCCTCCTCCATCTACAAAATAACTCTTCTAAGACAAGATAAATAGGTAAAAAAAAGATGTCAAATGGTAACTCTGAATGACGTCTCACAAACACTTCTCTTTGAGTTAAGGGACAAATTGCACAAGACAATGAGGCATTAACCTAAGTTTTTCATAGGAAAAATACTTACTTTAAAACCAGCATAATCTATAAATAGTGTGCTTACTTAAACCAGCTGACCTAACCTAATTTAACATAGTCCTAGATATAAACGCAGTCACTTTTTGTTAACTTCAAACCTCTGGCTACTCCCTCAGATTGTCTCATGACTATCTGAAAGCCGCAAGCCAGAGCCACGACCTGACAAACATTGCGAGCGCTGAGTGTCAAAGGACGCCTTTCGTCTACACACAGAGGCAAGCACCAAGGATGCTGCAGAATTAGACTGAAAAATATGTATCTTGAGTGGTAATTTGTAATCCGGACAAAATCTTCTGTACTAAGGACATAGGTATTCTTGTGCCAAGGTGTTAAAGATTTATGAAGGCTCTTAAGGAGGTATGTTGATTTTCCAAATGTTTTTGAAAGTAGGTGTTATCAGGATGCATCAGTAGGCTTTGTCTGTTTCTAGTTTAGGAAACATACTGTGCTTTTCACCCCAGATCACCTTGCAATTCTCACATTCATCCCTATGTGACATAATGCAGCTGAAACCAGCCCTGGAGCTATTATGCAATGCTAATGCCTTTTTTGTTTATAGTGGAAATCAGCCATTTTCTGCGCAGCCTGGATGTTACCAATCCAAAGTGTCCTACAAAATGGCATAGATGTTTTCTCTGTTCATTCTAACAGCCTTACAAATGCCGTTTCATAGAAACTCAAAAAGAAGGGGTTATGCTAGTTAAGGCTGCTGCCTTTTTTAAAAACTAATTATAATTAATAATTTGTTCTGTTATGTTTGAGGTTATAACTTCTGTACTTGGAAATAGCAATAATAAAACTGATATGCAGATGTATGTGTTGAATGACAGGTTAAAAAGTAGTTCTTTTAGAAACAAAAATTTTATGATGATGCCAGAAAGACAGAAGCCTGTGGTAAGAAGAAACTATAACTAGAATTTGCGGTTCTTTGCTCCAACTAAAAATCAAGGGGACTTTTACCCTTGACTGCAGCAGAAAGGAAGGTAGGCCACGACAAAATGCTTTTGAAAATGTCCCTCACATGTTTCAGGGAAAACTACAAGGAAGGTAAAAAGAACAGCACACTGCAGATGAACAAACAGATGAATTATTTGCCTTAGAATGGAAAAAGCTATTCCTAAAACTTTAATAACCAATGTTCCCTTTCTAAAGGTTGTTGCAGTGATATTACTGAACATCTTCAAGTAAGTGGCATGTGTCTGCTCTAGTGCAGCGGGCCAGAGAGAAACAATTATCTCAATGGGCTTTTTTTTTCAATAAGGAGTAAAGCTTGCTGAGAATATACTGGGAAGAATAAAGATGCCTGCTCTTGTGCTGCGTTGTTCTCTTTTCATGCTAAAATACTTTTGTGGTCATTTTCCCAAACTAGTCTGAGTTACTGGCCTCCATCTGCTGTGTAAGTGGCATATTACTTTAGGCATGATATGCTACTGCATCTGTCTTTACGCTAAGTTGGAACATGATCCTCCATTCAGAGTATGGGGAAAGCACAGATAAAATGTCTTTCCTGACAACACAGAATTACAGAGAAGGGCATAGACAGAGAATTTTTTTCTTTGTCGTTGCCAATTATACGAGAGTTCACATCAGTCAATAAGCAGCTGTTTGGATTCTCTGAGTAGGACTTATGCAAATTGTATCCATCTCTACTCTCAGCTAAAGATATAACTATATTCATTTAGCTAAATAGTTTATTATAATATGTTTTCATTATTATGTGACAGTTATTTCATTATTGTGAACTTTGGTGTTTGCATGTATACAATTTTGCAGTAGAAATTTCTAAGTTTAATAACTGTATCTGTAGTTTGAGAGTTTGCAAGAGTATGTATGAATTTGTCCTGTGAAGTCTTCATGTTATACCATAGACACTGTACAGCACCGTACACTTCTTTGGTTTATCATGATTTCATCATCCATTCTTTTGAAAGGAATTTTTAAAAAGGGCTGTAAGAACCACAGGGAACAGCATCTAGACGGTAAATTCTACTACAAAAAAGTGTTTTCTGTTTTTTCCACGAATGTAATCTAATCCTTCAGATTTTCATTATTGTCATTGCTAATCACCGGGGCAATGGTCCCCTCCTTGGGATAACATGTTAACATTTTACTTTGCCTGCAGAAGTCTTGGGCACTCTAGCAATAGCATAGAAGACTATATTTTCCAAATTGTCATTCATTAGTCATAGTTTCTGACTGACAAAAGCATGGAATCTAGTCACTTTTTGGTCACTTAAACTTGCTTTAGTTCTCCAAGGTTTCAAGAAGTGATAGATGTTGTCAAAGAATAAAGAAAAAAAAAAACCCACAGGATGGTGAGCCCAGAGGATGTTAAGACAGATGGGCATTCATTTCCATCTGCTTTTAATCATCTATAGTTAAACTAAAGAGCAGTAGTGGTCTTTCAGGCACAGGATTTGTTGGTTCTGAAATATCATACAGATTAATTTTTACTGTCAGTTGATTCTTTACTGTGTTATTTATAGTTCCACTTTGGGTCAACGTTAACCTGTTTAACAGGTTGGCAATTCATGAAGATTGGTTACAAAAAAATGCTAAACTTCCTGTTGGGTTGGAAGCAAAATAATATTCATTATTACAGTGACAGGTTTATAGTTTTGCTGCTAGTAGATAAATAGCCTCTAATGTTATCAGTTGCTACATTAAGGGTTTTGCCTATAGTTCCATGTTAAATCAGAACACCCAAAGAAAGTAATGCGAGAATGGGGATCTTGAACAGTCTTTATGGTTATCTTAGTAGTGTGCAGTATTTGCCTGTCCTTACGTAGGTAGTAGACATGTTATTCAGGTTCACACAATATGTTTTTATAAATTAATCTCAGCTGCATGCACTTAATAAATATGACATTTATTTAAGAAAATTGAGTCACTCAACAGCATAAGCATTGACTACAGGTTTAAGCACATTAGAATATGCTTTGTAGGAGATAAGTTTTCTACAAACCTTTAAGACTTGATCACTCATTAAAATTAACTGAAGGCTTTCTATGAAATCTAAGTGACATTGGATCATCAGACACGGACAAAGATCTTACTCTTTAGTTAAGAGGCTATAATAAAATGAATTAAACAAGATACCTCCACCTTCATGTATTTTATGCCTTGTATTTCCTCCAACAAGTAGATCTCCAAAGAGCCTTACCCACTGCAAAAGGTAAAGTAAATCCTATTTGTGCAGGGCTAAGAGAGATACAACAATGGGAAATATGAAGAATTTAGAAACCGCATGTAGAGGGCTGTTGGGTCAGTTTGTTTACATGAATGGTAAGGAAGGTAAGTGGTGTAACTGAGTTTAGAGAGAGATCACTGAGGAGAAAGCATTTTACATGGAACAGCCACAAATATTACTTTCTGAGGAAGAAAACAAATCTGGCTTTTTTTTTCCTCAGGTGCTTTGTCATTGTTATTAAAATACAAGGTCCCAGAATTCTGAATTTCTAACATTTATGTATTTATTATTTCTCAAGTGAAGAGAAATATTGGCAGTGACCATATGTCCAGGTTTCTAAAATCTGCTTTTCTTCCTAGCCAGAAAATAGCAGTAGTTCATGGTTGGGGGTGGGAGGGGTCAGGGAAGAGGGATTTGTTGCTTTGTTTGATTCCCACTAACAGGGAGGAAAGAAAAGCCAGCGATAGTGTTCAGATGGTCTTGGAGAGTTGTGAGTCATGTACAAGTGAATCAATTATTATTATCTGTAGGGAAATTAAATGGGAAAAAAAAAGCACCCCACCTTGCAGTGGCATTTTGGTCATATGGTGAAATGTGGAGTCAGCTCGGGTCTCAGTGGTACAACAGAAAGAACTGAGAAACACTGAGAACATGGGGGAAAAGGTAAGGACTTCCATTAAGTTTGTATCACTCAAGGTTCCTGTTAGATACCTGATTTAGCATTATAAGATGTAAGAAGTACAATTTTTATTTCTGAAGAAAATGAAGAATGATAAATGATGTCAGCTGTTTTTGAATAAAAGTCATCATAATGAAATCATTATTTCATAATATGCCATCTTTCAGTGAAGAACCTTTAGCCAGCAACTGTTTATAAATTTGCGGGTTGATTTTTTTTGTTACAAATCTTGCACAGATTGGAGTAGCTGAAGCCTAAAGGCATTGTGACTGAGAGACAGCCCACTCTTTTTACTGAGGAGAGATCCCAGCTTTGCCTTGTCTTTTCTGCATGGGCCATATGGAGGTGTTGCTGGGCTCTCCGTAGGAGGCATACATCCCCATCCATCCATCTCTCCACCCACGTGGAGGAAGCCGTGGCAGCTCTTCTGAGCAAAAGGCAGCTGGCCAAGCAGAATCATCCCCTGGGCTACATCCAGCTCACAGGATACTAGAGACCATCCTGGCCAGAGCTGCTCATGGCTGCATTAGCTTGAGCTCTGAGAGTACCATGAACCTTGGCTGAGCCCAGGAACTTGCGTTTTACAGAAGAGTGTCCTTGTCCTGATGCTTGTTGGGGGGGGGGGGGGGGGAGAAGTATGTTAATTCTTCTGAATTTCTTTAATTTGTCATTTCAGACTGCACAGCGCCTGTGAAAAATTGAGTAAGATGAGTGCATTTTGAAGGGATTTCCTTCTACAATTATTACTAAGCATGTGTCTATTGCTTTTGGTTAATTAAGCAAACAATGCCCTTGATAGCCATTTCCTTTCACCATAGTCAAAGGCAAGGTAATTAGTTAATTGCCAGAAGGGGTTGTTAAACGCTGGTAATGAACCACTATCAAGGAAATTACTACTACGGTACCATTAGATACCACAAGCATGCATGAAGGGAAGAAGTGCTGTTTCTGATATTTCTGTACTTTTTCCTGCAAGGGAGTTGTAGCACATATATTGCTGAGAGAAATAGGCAAAAAAAAAAAAAAAAAAGGAAGAAGAAGAAGAAAAAAAGGAGAAAACAATTACTGTTTAGAGCAAAAACATTATCCCACCGTTAAGAATTATTCTTCATGACATGGATTTTGAAGACAATGGTCCAAATCCATTCTTAACTTTTCATCTTAAAATACCGATCATTCGATCCAGCATTATATAGAATAACAATACTTTGCTAGTATTTACATGATGAAGTACAGTGTAATGTATTTTTATGCCATTTATACAGATGAACTTAAAAAAACCACCCCTCATTCTAATCTACCTGTGATTTTGTAAATAGATTTGGACCAGACCCAAAGAATGGGTGTTCCCAGCACAAAGATTACCACATTTCTCACTGATGGCTACTCTTTGTTGTCAGATTTAGCAATACCCCGGTATGGATCTCAAAAGAAAAAGAGTTAGGCTATGTTTATATCAAGTATGTGAAGGTCAAAACAGTCTTTAGAAGGCTAAATTACAGTGTAACTGCAACAAAAATAGAAACTAAGCATTCAATCAATTCTTCGATAATTTTTTAATTCGTGATAAAGCACTAAAAGCGTATTTCTTTTTAGTCTGAATAAAAATGTCCTTGTGTACTGTATTTCAGATGTTCATACAGAATCCTGTGCTAAAGAAATCGAGTATATTAAACCCTAGTACATACAAGAACTATCTGTGCAGAGTAAGCCCAGCGCAACTTACATTATACTTCATGAAAATTAAGTTTCCAGGTGTACTGTGAGTTCACAGAATCACAGAATTACAAAATCACAGAATGGCTCAAGCAGGGCCACCTGGAGCTGGTTGGCCAGGACCATGTCCAGGCAGCTTTTGAATGTCTCCAAGGTTGGAGACTCCACAACTTCTCGGGGCAACCCCTGCCAGTGCTTGGTGTTTCCTGATGTTCAGACGGACCCTCCTGTGTTTCAGTTTGTGCCCACTGCCTCTTGGCCTGTCACTGGGCACCACTGAAAAGAGTCTGTCTCCCTCTTCTTTACACCCTCCTTTCAGGTATATACACACATTGATAAGATCCCTCTGCCCCTTCTCCTCTCCAAGTCAAACAGTCCCAGCTCACTCAGCCGCTCCTCACAGGAGAGGGGCTCCGGTCCCTTAGTCGTCTTCGTGGGCATTCACCGGACTCTCTCCAGTGTGTCCATCTTGCTCTTGCACTGGGGAGCCCAGCACCAGACCCAGCACTCCAGGGGTGGCCTCACCAGTGCTGAGTAGAGGGGAAGGATCACCTCCCTTGACTTGCTGGCAACACTCCTCCTCATGCAGCCCAGGAGACCAGTTGCCACCTTTGCTGCAAGGGCACATTGCTGACTCGTGTTCAACTCGGTGTCCACCAGGACCCCCAGGTCCTTTCCTGCAAGGCTGCTTTTAGGTTCTCTATCATAAGCATGTGCACAGATGAGAAGTTGTTAGAAGGCAATCACATTTATACTATATCTGGCAACAAAAAATAGAAAGCAGCAAGCTGTGTGGCAGCCTCCCCCGCTTCTGAGCAGTTCTGCCTGTATGCAAACAATTCACAGATGTCTCTCCTTGTCTCAACAGGCCTTTGAGGTGAGTTTTACATGCCATACGTATACTAACACAGTCATCTACTAGCTATTCATGTCTGCTGTGTAAAGGATTATAATTGCCTATTATAAGAAGGAAAGTCTCTCCTCTTCCAAAACAAAGTGTTCAAAGAATTGACAAAACCTGCATCACCACATCAGAAGAAAGACTAGTAGAAAATTCAGCAAAATAGTACTATTAATTATGAAGTTCCTAGCAAGCTACAACCGTATAAATAGCATGAGTTTCTACAAATCAGTATATATTGCCAAAAATAGTAGCTATTGTATCTTATATCACCAATACATTGCTATTTATTAGTAATACATTACTATCTATCTAGTAATATTAGATTTTTTTAGAGATTACATTGTAGCTAAACTTCTGGGAATATTTCCATTAAAATTAATTTGTATAATTACTATCTAACTGTAATTTATTGATGAATGTTCCTTCAGGATTAAAATTTAATACACAAGTTCTCAAAAGGAAAACATTTTAGTCACAGAAAAAAATGGGATACTTTTGGATAATATTGCCATTCTTGTTTTCTTTGCAGAATAATTCTGAAGCAGAATTTAGCAAAGAAGTATGGAGTTAAAATCAAGTTTTGTGTGGCGGCAATATGTAAGAGAAGGCACAAAAAGAAAAGTACTTTATTCTATATAGGTAACGGATTACATACGGGTTTACTACGTGCCTTTAAAGCACAGGAAGGAGACATTGGGAAGCAGAAATTGCTGTATAGAAACTCAGAAATTAAACTGACTGTAACCAGATCTCCCATTTGTGATCTATTTCAGGCTACACAGACAACACCTATTTAAGGTATCTAAGTTCAAATACCTTAGTTCCGAGCACCCGGTTAAGTACGGAGGAGATTCAGAGCGGTTAAGCAGAGACCTTGGACTGGTGGTGAATACTTCCCTGTATTTATGCGCAAGAAATTCCCTGTATTTCTGTAAGAAACTTAATTGTTTCATGTGATTAGGTCAGCACAGTCCCAAGCCAGCAGGGAACATAAGCAAGAACTGAAATCTCAGTGTCTCAGTACTTGCGTTGGCACATGCTTTCCTTAGGTCCAAGCCTTTGGAAATAGCTATCCTCCCCCAATAGAAGATTAGCCCTCTACCTCTCCCACATAGCTTCGCAAAGGAATTTAGACAGCGCTTTAGCTCTCTAAATTTAGATGGCCACTTCAGTTCTCTAAATCCAGCTGTGAGACCCTCAGAAAGCCCTGCTTAGCTGCTACTTAACCTGAAAAGCACTGAAATTATCTCAGCACCGAAATACTCCACCAATGAATTCTTCTAGGTGCCCAGATTTCTGATGCTGGATAACGATATCCTGTGCATATCCTGAAGATGCCGAGCAGCTGCGAATGTGAGCATGGCAGATTCTCAAATTAGGCATTCTGCTGCTTGGCTTGTCTGACATCCTTATATGCCAACAATCAAATCAGATTTCAGATGTCCTATTGCCAGAGGAAGGGATGGTAGGTTATCTCTGAATAATTCACTTCATTTTTAGGGGAGGTTGGAGATCTGCTTTCAAATTCCTTTTCCAAATCAGGCACACAAGGTAGGTGAGAACCTGAGTCTTTTCACTGTATGTGGTATAAAAGAGAAACATTTCTTCCTGTTTTCTCAGAGAAAGGCCATTAGAAGCTAGGATTAATAATCTAAATCCTAATTCCCCCATACTGCAGAAAGTAATTTCCTTCTGACTACCTTAGCAACAATGCTGTTCAGCAGCCTGTTCTTTTTCTTCATTGGTCTTTCCTACAGACTGGCTTGGGTGACTTTTTACTTTCCTAGTGCCTCCTATGGGTCCTGTTCTTAGGACCCTGATGCTTTCCATGTGCAAGAAATTCCTAAATCTGCACTGACACGTTCAGTAGAGAACAAGTACCTACCAATCAGCATTACTAAAGCTAATCCCATGTGGAAATTTAAGTTCTTGCTGCTTCATGTCCCGTGTGTCTGAACGCAGTTCGGTACTGCTCACTCTCAGTTTTATGTTGCTGTCTCACTGCAATAAATCCAGCCCCTGCAACAGATATGAGGTTTGTGTCTCTCCAATTTGAATTCAAGACCAAATTCTTCCTGCTTTAAATGGTACCGAATCAGATGTGGTTCGGGATCACAGTTCATTGGGACTTGTCACAAAGAGAAGGTGGGCAGGTGCGGAACTGTTTGCAACCTCACAGCCTCAGCTGTAAGCTCCTTCAGACAAGTACTAGTTTTCATTTGCTTTCAGCATCCCATGCACACCGGCGGCACTTAAAAAATTATAGTCATAAGAGGATGGAGAAATCTATTAGAGGATGAAAGGAGTTTGTTAGGAGTGACCATAAACAGTGAATTAAAAAAATATTCCACTGGGCCATACAGAAAATGGATTTAGCCTGGAAAATCAGCTTTTGTCAGGATTGTCTGGACAATTGGCATCCAGTTAAAGTGGAGTCCACTATACAACCTCTGTAAAAATATCCAATGAAGGATTAGCCTTATCTGAGATTTCCTTAGGGATCTAAAAAGGTTACTTCACAGAAGAATTTTGTATTCAATAGCACCTGAAAAGAGAAGAGAAAGAAATTAAGACAACTCTATTCATTAACCTTAGAGGTGTTACGGGAATCTGCAGATGATTTTCAGGAAAAATGTCCATGTTTTATTTCCGTAGCTGCAAGGGCAAACCCACAGTTAAGAAAAATAATAATTCCCGTTGCAGATTCTTAAGTTGTGCACTTAAAGTGGGTGAACATGAAGTGGAACATGAACAACTGAAAGCCAAATAAGGTATTTGCATAACATTGGTCCGTAACAGCAAACGATGAATGTATTTTCAAGTGTAATTATTACAAGCCAATTTGGTTGAACAATATTTGGAGGAAAACATTACTTTAGAATAACTTTTTGATTTAGCAGTTTGCAATATTTAGAGCATGCTGGAATCTTAGTTTATTTAAGTTTATCTAACATGTTCTCATAATAAAGAGAACAGGTAAACTTGTTTCATTATACCCTTAAAGTTTTAATCAATCTGTAATTTGTTAAATATATTATTTTTCAGAATTTAAATACTTAGTTTCAGGCCAGAAATTAGACTGGGTTTTCATTTTTTTTTAAATAGGTCTACCAACCTTTTGATTTACGTAAACTGAACTAGTGCTATCAAATTGCTTTGCAGTTCCCACTGAGAATAGAGAAAACGTATTTAGAGATGAAATAATGAATAGAAAGATTTTATGCGAACTGTCTTAATGCTCTTGCTGCAGATTTTGGCAGTTTTGTTTTCATCTAGGATTTGACAGATCATTTTCTTGTTGATTTCATCCTGAAGAAGACAAAATGACTTAAATATTTCCATACTGTGTCATGGGAGAGATTCGCAACTCAACTCCAGATTGGCAAGTAATGTAGCTGACTTTAGTGCCATGCTGTAACGGGGATAATCAGGCTGGTTTACAGGTCCAACCTATTAGGTTGAATGCAGAACTACAGTACGACAGCTGTATTGTTTTCAAATATTAGCTGATAGCTCTGTAGTAGCTAGAGCTGTGTGCTGTGCTGAAGGACCATAACAGCAAGCCTGGAGCTATCTCAGAGGTCTTCAGAATGAAACCACACATTACTCTGTTTTGCCCTAGTCAGAACACAACAGGTTTATTGAGCGTGTGGGAGTTAATCTAGCAACGCTCTTTAATTTTACTGGAGAACTTATAGCTATAGGAAAAATCTGTAACATACATTATTACTGCTAGCTAAATGGATGCTTTTATTTTCTGCATTTTCCTTATATCATTTCAGCAACATGCTACAAGTCCTTTGCTTACAACATAGACTGATCTGCCAAACAATAGGATCATTTTAGCAGAACGTGATTTTATTTGATCTGGACAAAATGTAATGTCTCAAAACGTAATAATATACTGTGAGTTATTAACACGTTTACTATTTCATCCAGGGTTTATTCCTGTCCTAGTTCAGTTTAATAACAAGATGCTATTAAATTCAAAAGGATGCAAAAGAGACTAGTATAAGCAGTGATACTCTGTTAAAAACCTTGAAGGCAAGCAAATGATTTCTGCAGGGAATTTGCTACTCCTCATTATAAAATTATATGAGGCTTGTGGGGAATGTCCTATACATTATTCTGCATTTTATGTTGAGGAAAGAAGAGTCTTCCAATAACTGATTTCCATTATACAAGTAAAACTTCAGTGGCATGTGCTGGCAATAATTCCGATCTCTGAGTTGTGAATACATACTGTGAAGCATGGCATTTGAAGAAAATAATTTTGCACTATAATACCAGCATCATACATGGCTTGTGAAATTTAGAGAAAAAGAAAAAGCAATTAAAAAAAAAGCCAGAGAAATGTTCCAAAGATGGAATTGCTTTGTCCACTTCATATTACCTAAAGATTAAGTAGGCTTGAGGGTCCTCAATAAGTGACTATTGTTCAGTCCTTCAGCAGTGTCAAGATTGATATCTAGTACTCTATGACACTGCAGAACAAGAAATGCAAGCTGCATGCTGCTGAAAATGGGAGGGAACCCAGCTTTTAACCCTGGGATGTTATATAAGAACTGCATCACTGTGCCTGTCCGAGTTCTGCTGGCATCGGCCAAAATGCTGCAGGAGGAGCTATCCACCACCTTGACATCCCATGTGAATCCACAGCTGACAGCAACCACCCCCACAGTAAACACATCCACTCTGCAAAAAAGAATCGAAGCAGCCAAGAGTGGAAGTGGGGCAAATGTATTTGATAGTTTATAGTTAACAAACTGCATGTAGTGAATTTTTTCCTGACAATTTAGCTGGTCTTAGTTCCATCACTTCTGTATTTATTTTTTCTCAGGCTTTGACCTTCTAGAAAATATCAGTAACTTTGCAGATGACATTTTGTTGACAATATTATTAGCCTAGAATGTTGTCATTGGGATAATTGTATATGGTAAGTACGGGGAGGTCTCTCTCTCTGTTTTCTAATGTCCCTATTATAGGGTTGCTGTTATTATAGGTCAGCTGTTAGATCCTAGAGAAATATTAATAATTTATTTGCTAACTATTTAATGTATCAGTATACTTTTAAGAAAGCATCTGTGTCGCCTTATGCTAGTATGAGAAATTATCAGAGCAATAATCTGTCCAAAGTCCCATTGCCTGCTATTTTTATTGTTAGGTTTTTTTCTGTCATGCACTTCCCAACTTATAAGAAGTAAAATGAGTGGGCATACAAAATTACATATCAGGACTTCCATTCTATTGTGAATAACAGAAGACATTTGAATCTTGGAACAAATACAGTACTGAGAGAAGTGTATTTACATATTAAAGCAAGGGGTTATTAAAACTGCACAGAGAAAGACAGGAAGACTGGCTTTTTTTAATTGTGTTCTAACGTATAGGAAAATGGGTAACAATAAAACAGAAAAAAATGTCCTGGTGAAAAGAAAAGATCTTTAGTGTTGAAAGAAGAACGGTAAACTTTTTTTATTTGATTGTGACCAGGAACTCTCCAGCTTTGCTTACAGGTCTGAGAAGCTAAAATTTGGGATAGTGCTGATCAGTACTGTAAAGTTGGTAAATTGTGCTGATGTTAAGAACATCCTGGCTAAGCTATGTAGGTGGAAAGTATTTTGTGGGTACAGCTATATCAGTGAGATTTAGCTATTTAGTTTTGTCTAAGATTTACAAGTTCTACTGAAGAAATGGCTCTCCAAAGCCACAGGCTCTGGCTGAAAAACACACGTTTCAGGCTTGCTGTTTGCCGTATATCATTTAAGCCAGTGATAAATGACAGTTAGTAGAAGGTGTTCAACCAGAAATCCAAGAGTACCACATGTTGTTGCATTATTTGCATTCCTGGAGAACAAAAATTACTAAACTGGAAATCCAGAAGTAGGCTTAATCAGATACAGTATTCAAATGTCATGAGACCAAAAAGTACCCATCTCCATAACTAGTACCATGCAGGTGAGAAGAAACAAGTATTCTTAGACTGAGATGGAAATTAAGTCATCAGGTTGAGGGGAATGTGTTAGACTAGAAGTTTGAGTCACACATGACCATAAAGACTCTTCTTAGCTGTAATACAGTTGTGCCAAAAAGCTGCACCGATCATTGATGTTTGGATTCAACTAAACATTCAAACTGTATGGGGGGGGGGGGTAATTCACACTGTTCCAAGCTCCCCCCTTGGCCTCTGATCCCTACAATGTATCCGTGCACTCCATATTGATTTGTTGCAAGGAAGAAAGCACAACCTGAATCATTGCCCAAACAAAAGGTGAAACAGTGAATCTCCTAAACTTGCCAGTACTGTGCCCGAGGAACTGCAGTGTAGAATTTATCACAAACTCCGCTGCTGCCAAGGCTAAAGAAGATGGAAACTTTTGTGGCAATCCAAAATTTTAGATGAATGAAGGGCAGCCCTTGAATAGGAACTAGTACACTGGCCAGAGGCTATAGCATCAATTTTATTTAAATTTTGAAAGTGATTAATATACAGAAAGGCCGTTTACTAATGCTTTACCCATTTGTAGATTAAACAAAGGCTCATTAGCTCACATGAGACAGTTCAGTTTTATTTTTAGCTACAGTATGGCTGGTGCAATGCCTCTTCTTTTAGCATTTTCATTTTGCATTGCCTTCAGTCCTGACATGAAAGTTAACATTAATCTGCCAACTCATTCTGATTGGATTGCTTTGGAAGTCACTCCAAAGTCACAATGGCTAAATGGGATGAAGCTGTAAGACAGAAATGCATTGCAGTTAATACCTCTGCAGTACTGAAGCTAAGCCAGGGCCAGCCCTAATTCCTGAAAGAAAACAAATCCACGATAATCCATCCCTTAATTCTGAACAGAGTGGCACAATGCCAAAAGATATAAAACATGTATTCCTTACTAAAACACTGCATCTTATTCCACCATGGTTTCTCTTGGCCTTTTATTCATGCAGTTTGAGGTCAGCGAGCAGCATACATGTGAAGGTGTTATCCGTACTGACACTTACAGCATTCCAGTGTTCTCCTGAAGTAAGAGGATTTACGGAGAGAATGGTTGCTGAAACAAATAATTTCAGTTTCTGTTGCAACAATTAGAATGCAAAAATTAAGATACCTCTCAGCCCCACAGACACCCCCATCCAGAAATCTGAGAATATTTTCAGTCCTTTAAACCATCTAATGTCCAGTTGGGTAAAACTACAACTGGTTTGTTTTTTTGTTTGGTTTTTTTTTTTCCATAATCTGGGTCAGATTTTCATTCTGAAAAAAACAAGGATGATCCCATTCATGTCTAATTAGTCTCAATTTGGATATTTTGATTAGGAGCATGCTGCTTTTAGCCCAAACCTAGACTGTGTTATTTAGAATCTATTTTCCCTGAAGTGCTTTTGTGACGATAACTTAGTGTGACAAAAAGAACCAGTTTAGAAACTTCTATCTTCATCCAAAAATGTGTCCTCATGTAGAAATAAGCCTTAAAAATGTCTTACTAATGTGAAATGTGCCACAGAAACAGATAAGCATGTTGGGATGAGTTAGGTGGCTAGCAAGTCTTTCTAGAGGTCAGGCCTAATATAGAACCCTTTAGGTTTCCTTTTTGTAATGTAAGCCTCATACATCATTAAAATATATTTTTTAAGCCTTATGTTAAATCAAAATCTGAAAGGACTTTTGTTCATTACCTGGCCAGAGCTGAAAAACAAGAACAAAGTGACAAACTGCCCCGCTTGTTTCAGGGTTGGGAGGCCTTACTGTGACTAAAATCCTGGTAACCACTCTGAGGCCTTGAAGTTACATATTTCTACAAAGCATGGAAATACTTCAAGAAATTCATTTTAAGCTACTTAATAGAATACTAAAAACAATTCTGTTTTCAAGCATTACATATATATATATATATATGTGCATTATTCTTTATGAATCCAATATGAATCCCTTTCTCTGTCACTTTTTCAACTTTGGTTTTTTTCTCCTACCTTTGGTAAAATTGTCAGATTGTCATTTTTATCTTTGCAGCAAAAAACGTGTGTGGCTTACAGAAATTGTTACTTTATAAATGAAGTAGAGTACTTACTGCAAACATTTCAGAAGCCCAGAGGAGACAAGGAGGCAAAATATCTCCTTGCTTCCACCCTCTGGCACAGCTTCTCTAACGCACGTGTAGAAGGCTGTACAGACAAAAACGAGCTTTCCCCTCCCACCACATTTTAATGACTGTGATATACCTGACTTCGGTGCCATCGTCAGTATACGGCTGGATGGCTGGAAAGTGGTGGACGATGGTAAGTAACCAAGTCCCCCGTAGCCTGACAGATTTGCATTCAGTGCTACACGATGAAATGGCATAATTTTGGAAAGCAGTACAACTTCATGTACAACTGTATGTTGGAAACAAGCCTCATCAGCTCATCAGCACCATGCTGACGCAGCTGTTTGCTTCTGTTCAGATGGCTAGCTGTAGCTCTGTAGTAGGCACTCGCACATATATGCATGTAAGATAATATTCGTGCCTATCGTTAACATCTATTTTTAAAGGTTGAAAACCCTACTTACCTCCAGCAAATGCTGCAAACAATTGACTCACAAGTGAACTACAAATAATGTTTGCAGCACATAGCCCATGCAACATACTGCTCTAGCGTTACTGAATATTCAGAACCTGCTGCCTCCGGTAGCTATATACGTCATGTTCATGACAGGTTTAGGCTTCAGTAGCCCAGAGCCTAAGATCCAGCATGCATTTTGGAGCTAGCGCACTTGCAGATTAGCGAATACCAGCCACAGGGTCAGGTATGATGTGGAAACTTGAAAATACAAAGTGTCTGTACTGACATTCTGACTATTACCACAGAATAATATAAAATATAAAGGTTGGGAGGAGATGAGGGGAATGACTGACAAATATTGCCAAGCATAAAGCAATTTAGGCAGCTACAGGGTCAGCCTCCGTCATGTGCAAGGCTTCTATTGTAGGCAGATTTTTGAAGGAAAAACTGCTGGCATGGAAAATGGGATGAAACTGGGTTTAGCAAGGGTAGGGCTTAGCAGGCTAAGCTGCTAAATGGTTGACCAGTGTCAAAGCAAGTGTGGTAGAAGGTGGCAGCAGCTCTGGAAGGGCAACTGCATGCTTCCACCATGCTGATTTGTCTCCCTTGGAGTTAATGAACCAGCCTCTGCGCTGCTTGCCCGTGCCGCAGGAAAGCGCGGAGTGCTCAGCTTGCTGGTGGCACCAGGGGAGAAGGGAAGGAAAAGGAATGAATCTTCCACGTATTGCCAACCAGACTGATACAGTAAGTCTCCGGCATCCCCATCACGAGAAGACAGCCCTGCAGTCAGTTCCCTGTTTGGCAGGAATAGAGCAAGAGGAAAATGAAACACATGGGTTAAAAGGAAGGATCCCAGCTACTGCAGCCTGGTGTACACAGTGTCAGCTCTGTGTCTATGTTCAACGCTGCATTATACCCTGTTCCAAGACCGTTTGTTGTCTAGCAGCCATATGGCCATCTCCTTACTGTGCTGCATCTCACCTAGTATATTCCACCGGAACCTGAAGTGCCGCAGCGCACGTCCATCTCGGCTGCCTCTACGTAAAGTCAGCTCGCGTTGGTCACACCTAGTAGCTCAAGGTCTGCGTGGTGAGAAGGTGGCTAGTTCTACAGATATTGAAACAAAATCGCTGCATTTGCACTGTGTTTCTTGTCAGCAAGCTTGCCAGACCGCAGCAGGCTGTGCTGATCCATGCTGGAGTCTGATAACCTGCAACGTGAACTGTGGGCTAACTGAACAGCCTAGTTGACTATGTTAATGCGTGTATCCGTGTATATCAAAGAGTTGACTGTGGTGTTAAAATGTCAATACATAAATCAAGCTACAGATTAATATTTTTTGTTCTGAGCATTTGTTCTGAGAGATTAAATGAATGAAAGAGATATCCTACTTCTGATCATTCTATTCTTTTAATATTCACCTGGGCAAAGCTATCTTGAAGATCACTTAGACATTACTGTCAAAACCCAAGGTCATAGTAAGTTTTACATCTCATGTGATAAATGATGTCTTTGATTTATGGGAAAGGATAATTGTATATAGAAACACTATAATCTTGAGTTACTATTGGTCAAAAAAATATCATCTATTGGAGTCCATAGCAAATTCTTAAAATGTTTTTACTTTCTCGTTGTGCTGTGAAAAACCCTCCATATGTACTTGTGGGAAAATGCTGAAGTTGATTATACAGAAATGCTATCAAATGCATAAGGGCTGAATTGCATTATTTTGATCTACATCCCAAACAAATATAACTGCATTCTTTTGCTGCCCTGACAGAGCACCAGTAATTGAAATTCAAGGTCTGTATTCTGGACTGTTTTCCAGCTCTGCAGTAAGGTCAAGAGGTTTGAACGAAGATAGAGTCCTGACTTGACCCTTTGCCCTCTGCCTTACCACATTCTACTCATTATTCTGTTTCAATCTGCCGTTAAAGAAATCTTGCATCAGCTTTCAGATATCTGAACATTACACATAAAACTGTGTAAGTTAAAATAAAATTCACCTCCAAAGTGCCTCTTTATTTTTGATGTACCAGTTGCTTGCAAAGAAAAATAATATTTGAGTTGTTCTTAAAGTCAGTGAAAAGCATCAAAGATTGTCCCCTGAGATTTGTCAGTTGTGGGGTTAACATTTGCAGAAGATTTAAAATCTCTGCTGATTCTGACCGGCAAAGGATTATGACACGGTCTTTTCCCAGAAATACTGTAGATTGTTCATGTTCTTTTGGTTTTTCTAGGGCATGGTTGAGGACTCCTAAACCTGTTGTTTCTTACAGGATATTGAATTTTGTTGAATTATAGCTTCACCAAGGGCTTTTGAGATATTTTTAGCAGAAGTGAAATAAAAAGAGGTTATTAAAAGGGCAACTAGGAGATGATTTGGCAGCATTACACATAAAGCATAAATACTGTCTTCTTCCACTGTCACTTCTTGCTGTTCATGTTCCTCTAACCTAAATATGTCTGATATTTACCACTGATTCATTTATGTCAAGGAAAGGAAAGGAAAAGAAAGAAAAGGAAAGGAAAGGAAAGGAAAGGAAATGAAAGGAAAGGAAAGGAAAGGGGAAAGAAGACCAATATTTTTTGAAACAATCATATTTCCTTACATAAGCACTTATTAAAAATTTGATTGCAAACAACATGTAGACCTCTTGAGCAGATATTATAGGAATTATATTTTCAAACAGCTGGGATTTTATTTATAAAAACAAATATATTTGTTATGGTTATTCATCTAATTATTTCTACATATAGCTGAAACGGTCTTTAAACTGTCTCTACATTTTATAGGGTGTAGCTAAAATAGAATTGTAATACTATAGCTTCAATTAAAAGAACAGAGCTTACAAAACATTACAAGAAATAGACTTCTGTCTAGAATACTGATAAGTGGTGCTATAACCTTCCCCCTTACAGGGAAAGTTGGAAAAAAATGTTGATGTTCACCAAGTATTATCAGATACTTTGGGAAATAACCCAAAAAATACCACTTCAATTTCCTTTCATTCTTTTCTGATGAACAACCACAGAAGATGAAAAGCTACAGAGTAGATATTGTAAGGTAATTATTTAGAGGCCTTGAGATTTTGGGGTATTCATGTAGATTGTCTGATTTTCATTTAAAAACTCATTTGTATTGAGATTTTGCTCGCTAAACAGACCAGGGATGTGTTCTGTAAGTATCTGAAGTATTTCTGGTAATTCAAGTTCCTCCTGGTGCTTCGGATGAAAGAACACCCATCAGCCAGAGTCCCCATTGCCCTGAGCCTTCAGTGACATTAACTCTGTATAAGATACCACTAAATTACAATAGAGTTTTCCAGTGGTTTAGAAAACTGCATAAGGGCATAGCAATAGACAGCCTCTCTGATGGTGACTCTCCTTAGCACCTCCTGTGGCCACTGTTCAGATGCAGTTAAGTGACTGGAGAGAATTACTGCACAAGCTAGTTCAAAACTGCAGAGACCCAGAGAAGGGCTTAAAGAAGCTTGATAATAACTGGGAAATCAGTAAAAACAAAAGGATTCCAGATTTCTTTTTCTTTGGTAAAATTTCAGACTCTCTTGTTTAGGGGGATGTAGGATTAGCTGTGGTAAAAATCACGTAAAAACCCTATGTCAAAGTTTTAGTTGTCAATTTAATGGTATCAATTAATTTAAATGCTAAGATCTGTAATGGGTAGTTTTTCTTTTGTCATGTAAACTGATGGATGCAGAAAATTAATCAGCTAGATTAAAGAGTTGGTTTGCAGTACAAAATAGGAATTAAATACAAACTACCAGAAAATGCATCCAACTAATTGTTTCCTAGCAAAGACTAATCTGCCTAAGTTTTAGATGACCACATTTGCAAAGATGCTAAGTGCTATTTTGAGAAAACAAAAGTATGTTTGAGTTCCTCTTGCTGTACTCAAACTTCATTTTATTTCCTGTCACTAATATTCTTTAAACTTTTCCATAAAGAATAATGGGCTTAAACAAAGGCTTTTAATATTACTTACCGTAAGGAGAGAAAACTGTCATTAGACTCTTGTATTTTCAAATTTCAAAATAATGCATGCTTTTGGTGCTACAGAAATATATGTTACAAATTCAGGTCCTCCCAATGCCAGTAACAAAACAGTAAGAGAGAGACAAAGCTGAGAAAATTGTGTTTGTTAAGTATGCTTCAAATGTTGTTTTGTAGTTGCTAAGAGCTATTCTAAAATGCCTGTTAGCTATTTGTTAATAACTGACCACTTCACTTAAAGTTCAGATTTTTCCCTGTACACAATGTTGTATCATTCAACTCCCTGTAAGAAGGGGCAGTAAAAGACTCCACATTCCTAAAATTCCTAATGACAAAATCCTTTGGAAAAAGAAAATATTCAAGCTTCTTTGTATACCCTAATGATACACAAAAAAGAACCTCCCACTACTCCTGGATTTTTGTCTTCTGAAAACTTTTTTTTGTGAACAAGAAACACAGTAAACATTTATGTTTATTTTCTTCACCTTTGTTTCTTGTTTTATCCTACATGACGGTAAACCTAGATCTGGATTCATTCCTTAAAATCCCAGATAAATCTCACTGCAGCATCAGAAGATGCCAACTAACTTTGCTGGAAATGGCATCCTGGCATCTTGTGCAGCTGTCTAACCATGGGGAGGGCCAGGTTTTTCAGAAATGACTGATGATTCTGTTGCCCAAATGAAACCTCTTCATGTGTCAGACAGTGGGTAGAGGCATATCTTAAAAATCAATATCTAAATGTGTCTGAAGTAGCATACTCAACATCTTTGGGAAGTCCTAGCTTATCATTTAATACAAGGAGTGAGCCGTTAGGCAATGATAAAGCAGGTGAGTGTTGTCTTCTGTTTATATTGCCTTCTCCCTACAGAACTTATGCCGTCAGGAATGTTTGCCAAGTTCCTTGATCATATATTACTCTTCCTGTGCCACAAAATTATTTGAAAATGCATTGAGGGATTTCATATCTTGGAAAAGACTCCATACAGCCAGCTTTATGAATTCAGCTTGTGGAAAGAACCTGATTCTTTCACTTATTTTGAGTGAAGAGGTTTGAAAATGTATTTCCTTTCCTTCTGTGTCAATATGATACTGTAGGAAAATACTGAACAGCTGAAGTAAGTGAATGGATGGAAAAATCAGCTCAGGACTGCTTTATCATGATTGTATGTCTGATTTCCACTCTAAAAAAATGAAAAATCAAATCTTCTGTGATTCTATGAAAATCTGGACAATAGTTTCAGGAACAGTATTGCACTGTGCTATGCATTCCATAGAATATTTGCACAGAGTATTTTGGAAAATGTGGCAACTTCAGCGCAAGCAAACATGAAATCACTTGCCACTCACTTCTTCCAAGGCAATCTAACAGACAGCACATGCCAAATGATCCTTCCGTGTAATGTGAAAAGAAAATGCTCTGCGTACTCCTAAACATTATAATTCAGATATTTAGTAGGCAGGAAAAGTGCTTTTGGAGAAAAACAACAATAACAACAAAAGCTCAATAATTTCATGTGCTCCAATACCAAATTTTTCTGTGCAAATTCAATATGCCAGCTAGGGAAGAAAAAACTTGTAGGAAAGGCACAGGCTATTTCACACAGAGGCTACACTTTCAACTCACAGAAGAAAATTTTATTTCAAAAAAGAAAATGTGAGGTATTAAAGAATTAGAAATGGATTCAGGAATGAGATCTTGCGGTAGGACACTCCCTCTTGTCCTACAGAACTAGACTAGGAAACATCTACCGCTGAGGTGAAAGGCAGAATAGCACAGTAGGTACTTTCCCACTCAGTTGTTCAGCAGTTGTGGGAAAAGTCTCCATTGCTCCACAGCCTTTAGCCTCTTTGTAAGACCGTATGTTTTTAAACAGCATTGACAAGGTCTTTGAAAGAAAAATAACACTCCAGCATAGTAAGTCAGCAATTCACAAGAGTTTCTGGTCAGCAACAAGCCATTTGTAACGTTTAGATATGCCTAATCTTTCAAGTAGGTATGTAAACCTCTGAAGGACACAACATACTAGGACACTGAGGTGTTTTCCAAAGCAGATCTAGTAAAGATCTAGGAGTAAATGCATGAGGCTATTGTGCCATTAGTGGCATATGTTCTTAACCATCTTATTTGGAAAAATGAGCACAAATTCACTTTTACAAAAACAATTTTGGAAAGCTGAAAAGAATACAAGAAAACTAAATATGGAAAAGAAAGCCACTTATGTCAGTATTTGTAACACTGCTCTCCATTCTGCAGTGGAGAATGATGATGTTCTTTTCCACATGATCTAAAAGTTTATGATTACTAATGAGATGGAGATTATGGCCTTTAGTGTGCCTTAATTTTTAAATCAAAAGTGTGGTTACTGAGGGTGCAGTTGTGTCCTTGAGGAATGACTCTGGGAAGTGCAAAGTAGGAGATCCCTTAGGTGCAGGGCCTGGTTTTCTTTCACCGTTCTATGGGCAACAGTGTTTGTTTATTACTAAATATATAGCCCAAGTCTTCAGATTAGATTAGATTAAAGCAGATTTTAGAAAGGGGTATAGCTTTATCTCTCCTCTGTTCACTCCAAAAAGTATTTTTTTTTTGTTTCTTCCAGCATAGAGGACCCCAAATCTAACCAGACTCATCACCCGTGTGGATAGTTACTGGATTTGCTGTGCAGTAACTTGACTTGGATGTTCCTTTTCTTGCACCAAACTGACTGTGCATCTTCTCACTTGATGAGATCGGGGGAAAGAAACACCGGGAATCTGCTGCTAGAAATCACTTGCCATCAAAGCAAGTGAGGAAGGTGCTGAGAAGTAACCTGTCTTACAGACAAAAGAAAAGGGGAGGAATCTGCCACAGCACTGTGGAGGAAGAGTCTAAAATTCATGATGGTTTTGTGCGACCCTGAGTAACAAGCAGCAGCCCCTAATGTGCGTGGGAGGACTTGAGAAATCTTTACTGAATACTTAAGGAATTTAGTGACCTTCAGATTGAAGACAATCCTGAGGAAGGGCAAGATGAAGAAGTCAGCAGCATTGCAACTCTTTATTTCGCTATAACAGCTGTTGCTATCAGACTGAAACCATTTCCGTTCCTCTTATTCCCACTTTGAGTCTGAGCCTAATCCTATGGGCTGGCCAGAGTGAATAGTGCATAGATCAGGCAGATTTTATCACAGCACTTTTCGTAGAGGGCAGTTGTATGCATTACATTGCTTGAATGTCCACAAAAAGAATTTCTCTTTCTTAATTTACTGTAATGATCTACTGGTTTGACTAATGATTTTTTGTGAGGAAAATCTCTTGCCTTACCATAAAATGTCCTACAGTTATATACTACACTATATATCTGGCAAAAATATTCTTCACTGGTATAAATAAAGGCTTTAAACATGTCACTCCTTATTAATATCACAGCATTAGAAACCAGAGACAAAAGGGAGGAGGGCAAAATTGTTGTTGCTTTATTTAGAAACAAAGTGCATAGGGAAAAAAATGTCTCACCAGTTAAAAGGCACATGGTGATGTCACATTCCACAAAGATTTTGGTGCAAGGAATATAACGGTCTGTATCTGTTAATTTTTACAACACTTAGCACTAACTGGAGCAGAAGGAAAATACAGTATGTTCCTTTACTGCTGTTGTTTATGGCTAAATATAGGAATCCTATGGAGCCTGTAGGTAAATTCTTATTACTAAGGGGTCGTTCATTACTAAGTCAAGTCTGCACAGGAAGACAAGGCCATCATACACTGTTGAGATGCCTGATAGTTGCTGAAAAGTGTTTAGAAAAGTCTGAGTTCATTTTTAAGTCTTCTTCAGTGTGTTCACAGCCAGATAACTGTCTGCATCTCAGCTATATGACAAACGACTCCATAAGAGAATGGTACCTGTATGCACACCATGCCTTCACACATCCTTCTTTCCTTTAAAATGAAATTTGAATGTTCAGAGAGGGAAAGAACAGCAGTGTAGGCCAATGTTTTCCACGGTCTGGATGGCCGAGGACCGGAGCTGCAGAAGTAGCCAGTCTCCCTGCCACGTAAGTGCAGCCAAACAGATGCACGGGAATCTCAATGCGCTGAATTGTTCTGTACATAATAGTGTGTAATCTTATGTGACATGATTTTTCTAAGGAAAGGGTATCATATTGATTTGAATTATAAACACCTGCTGGCATATCGTGATATTGACAAGATAGGCAATTCTGTACTCAGATTGTATACATACACCCATCATAAGCACTTTTTAGGTCAAAAGGCTACTAGGTTTTGCATAAGAAAATTATAATTTTCCTAAGTTTTGTGCCTTGCTTTTTTCAGCTTGCTAGGTGCATACCAGCATTATTTTAAATGGAAATTTTGAAATAACTTAATAGAAATTAATTTGACACTCATATATGCAGCAGGTATGAGAACAGAAGAATTAACACCTTCAGATACTGCTATTTAAATTATTGGTGCTTTTAAAAAAATTATTTATTCTGACAGCTCATAAAAAAGTATGATAGCAGCTGCAGATACCAGGAAGCAGGACAGTATCCACTACATGCACATATACAAAATATGCAAGATAGAAAGTTCTGTCTAGGTGGAATCTATTTCAGCTGTTTTGAAACACGAGTATGAAGTGGTAAACACACTAAGTAGAGTATAATCTACTTCACTGTTTGAAGTTCATGACTGACAAACGTTCCTTAATAATTATAAAAGCTGACGGACACTTGAAACATAACACACAATTATCACTGCGCTTTCTCTGATTTGTCAAGGTTCTCCAATTAGCCCAGATTCAGTCTTGCATTTGAAAGCATACAGCATGACTTCTGCATCCAGCATCTTCAAAATCATCAAAACTCCATGTAGGTGCAGTTATTAGCTTCTGGATAATGCCACTTGCAGGTTAGTCAAAGTGTTTCATGAAATGCTCTGTTCTTGTGTAGTTTCTAGAAAGGTATCACACCAAGCCTGCTGAACTTCAAGGTTAGATGCTGTAAAAAGATGTATGGTATGAACATCTGGGAGACCAAACCATTCAACAATCATATCATCCTGAAAGAAAGGTGTGTCAGGGAGGAGACATGTCTAATTTTGGGGACACATTTGTTAAGATGAAGGATAACAGCTCTGTGAAGGCTGGCATAGTGAGGTTGACTGTGCTGATTGTAGCTAGACAATGAAGCCTAGTAGTGTGGCAGGGAGATGAAGACACTGTAAACTGAAGCACAAAGCAGAACACTATAAAAATGTAAAGTTCAACACTATAAAAAGTTAAAGTTCAGGCTGCGCCCAGTGAAAGCAAATAAGGAAGCAATGATTTCTAAGCTGTCATGTTAGTCCAGAGTATTTGGGGTCTTGATGCATTCAATAGATACTCAAAGACAAACCGCATCTTACGCTGGACCCTATTGCATAAACACCTATGCAGATGTTTAATATTACATGGATGCTATTGATATTTTTAGGATTTTGACAAATACATATGTTTGCTTTCCCATTTCTGTGTCAGAAACTGGACACAAACATTGACTAGCAAACCTTCTTACAACAGATCATAGACTGCACGTCCTAGGATTTAAATACCCCAAGTGAAAAATTTCCCAGTCCTCAAAAGAACTGTATACGTTAAGAATTTCTCATTCGATGATGCCTCCAAGGACTGAAATGTCCAGGCTCAGCTTTCCCAGCTGCATGCACTCCTGTGTGAGTGATGATGGGCTCAGCCCCTCATGCAATCCAGAGGGAAAGAGCACTCACTCACGTTACTCTGCCACAAATGCATTGTATCCTCATGCCTCGTGGAAGGTGGGAATGTGGTAACTGAAGCTCCTCACAGCTAAAAGCTGACTGCCATGCAAACTACTGGTTATGCACTTTGGTTTCTTCAGACATCCTGAAGTTCTACTGGGGATACTGATTGCTACTACAGGCATTTTAGAGATGCTTTTTGTGCTGGTGTTTTGGGGAAGCTGCTGGGAAAGAAGGTGCCCAACTCTTCCCAACATTTGAAGTACTATGTTGGATCAATCTTTCCTCTTGACTGGGGAGGCCCAAATGCACCTTTAGTGAGTGCTACACATGCAGTAAAGGCACGGCTGCTTTGAGGATGATTAGTGTCAGTTAATTTACTGATTTGGAGAGGGAGAGGAAAGATAATATGGTAAAAGCCCAGCTATAGGAGTGAGAAGAATGGGTTTTATTTTTTGTCTCTTCATGTTACTTTAGATTTCTCTCTTCTATTTGTACAAAGATAGCAGTAAATTAGTTTGCATACATCCCAAGACTTAAAGCACTGATTTTTTTAAAAGAGGTTATTTTGGTCTTTGTATAAACAGTGCTATGAAAATAGTTTAACAAGTTATTTTCATTATGAATTAGTACTGTTCAGCCAATCCCTATTTATTCACAGATTTTGCAACCTTTTATTTTCTCTACTTTTTAAGGGAACAGTGAAAAAACAGTCTAAACTTGACCTTTGCCTTAACCTCTCCAGATAGAGAAAAAACCATGCAAAAAACATGGCCCTTGTGATAGTTAGAAAGTGGGGTTCATAACTGTACCCTGCTCTGTTTCCTGCATATAAAAGTTACACAAAGGCTGAGAACATTGGGTTGTATAAAAACATTGAGACATATAAACATCATATGTCTGGGCTAAAGTAATTGTCTGCAGTTCATGGAGAGAGAAAGGAGCCTCCAGTGAGCCATTCATTCCACTTTAAAAAGTTAGTTGTTTAAGACATGCTGATTTAATTGTCCTTCTGTTTCTCTTCATCAGAGGGATAATGAACGGCTAGTTTAGAAAGTACACTTAATTTTTAGCAGGTGAAATTTGTTACTATAGATAAAAGTAGAATTAATGTTCAGTTTTTCCTGCAATCTTATAAAAACTTGTAAGATCAAAGTGATCAAAGTTTGTGAGGTTTCTCTCCTCTTTGGTGTAAATCTTTTGTTATTATTCTGCCTGTAATACTATTTCTGTCAGCTTGTCCCAGGTTTCTTCAGACTGGCTGTGAGTTCTTGGCTGCACGTGAATACAGCTAGAAATTAGGTCCCATATGGTTCTGGACACAAACCAATACTAAAACCAGAAGGGTTACTTCTAATCTGGGAATTCAAATCCACCCCATACTCAGAAATGTGAAAGCACTCAAAGTTCTTTTTTGGCTGGACTCTACTTAACATCAAAGGTCTAAATGTAACGTACATGACAAGAGGAAGGCAACACAGAGAGAGGAAAGAGTGAGTAGGCAGAATTCCACTCTCTAAGGCCAGGAATAGATTTGCCGTTGTTAGCAGATCTGCCACTAAACACAGGGCACAATGCTGTAAATATCACAGCATGGCACTATCTGCATCTCACCAAAGATCACACCAGGGCAATAGTGATGTGGTCTCCTCTACTACATAGAGCTCCAGCGTTAAAAGGCGGGAGGATTGCCATCATGCCCATAAATATTATGCTGTGAAAAGAATGCAAGATATTTTTATAGCTGTCTGGGTTCCCTCTTTTCCTTTAGGCATCTTTCCTCAGGCAGCCTTCCAAATGCAAGGCCATCATACAAGTAAAATAAATAAATAAAATAACCGGGTTAGCATTGAGCATACGAAACCTAGGAATTTTAAAGGAACAGGTTAGAAATATGAGGCTTGCATAGCCTGCAGTTTGACAGGTCAGAGAACAGATAAAACCTGACAGGTAATCTCCAGCGATCACTGAGAATGTTCTAAACCTACCTTTTAATGCTTTACTTTTTAAAGGCTTATAAAATAGTCAATAATTACTATAAATTTGGGGAACTTGAAATTCTTTGTTTATTTTCCTTTTTTCTCTAGTTACGCTTCATTCAGAATCAAGCTATTCTAATCCATAGGTTTTGTAGGCACATGGAGTGAAACAGTTCTACAAAGTTCTCCAAAACAAAATAAATACAAATTAAATTATAGACGTCATTGACCATGGTGGAAGCCCATTGACATTGGCCAGATTATTTTTAACAGAATTAGATTCAAGTAAGAATTTTAGAGGTGAAAACTGGTATTTCTTCATGCACAGATTTACTAGGAAGTATGCATTGGTGCTCCTGTCCTCTGTTAACTTCTGCCCATGACTCTTCTTCTAGAGCACTGCGACTGCTGGAACCCCAGCAAAAAATGTTTCGAACCCATTTCGTGCCTAAGCAAGAGGACTGAGAGGAACCGTAGTGCTGCACTGTTCTGGGAACACCACAAGTATTGCCAGCACTAGGACTAGGATAGATGGGAATCATTAAGGCCAGCTGATTCAATGTAGGCTTTTTATTCTCATCACATCTCTGAACACAGGCACATGCTCTTTTCACATGGTTCATGTGAGGGACCGTATCCCAACCCCCTTTATCCCTAGGCTATACTTATTTCACTAATATAAGGCAATACTAAGATGGGGGGGGGGGGGGCCGGGGTGTGTCCTGGAGCAATAGAAAGAACCAGTTAGATAAAAGAGAATCTTTGTAAAGCTAATGGGAAAGTAGATGGAACCTCCAACATGAAAAGACAGGTGAGCAGTGGACAAAAATAAGCTAGTGGAGTAAGCTAGAATGGGAAATGGAACGGTAATAGTACTAGAAAAGTGGATTATTTGGATATATATGACAAGAAGTGGAGAGAATATGATGATTGTTTTAGGAAGGCCAGAATAAGGGGAACGCCAGCATTTAAGACACCATCACAAAAGGAAAGGGAAAAATCTGGAAACTCTTTCTGACAGGTATGAAGTGAAATCACAGAGAAAGAATGAGAAGTGTAATTGGGAAGAAAAGCCAGGAAAGCTAAATATTTCTAGAAAGCCTTTATTACCATTCAAGGTACCTGACTTGCAGATGCTAATGCTATAGAGTTAATCCTACTTGGCATCTTACTTTGCTTTTCATCTGTCATCATGTAGGACCTTTCTGTAACTGAATATTTCAATCTGACACTGGGAAACAATGAACACACATTTTGCTGCTGATCCTAATCACTCCAGTTTTAGGGAATATTGCCAATTTTTTTTATTTATGCACTGCCTTTGTGCACTGGTGTACAGCCTTACCAGAAACCTCATGGTAAACTCATAAACAACATGCAGAAGATCTGGTAGCACCTCTTGTGTGTGGTATTTCCCATCTGATGAAAGAGACTTATTTTCCTTCCTTCCATAGAATTCTACATCATATGTACCCTGAAAACTCAAGACTTGTATGTTTCCACATACACATATCTAACAAAGCATGCCTGATTGAGGCAAGAGAGGAAGGCAATAAGAATTAAATATTTGAGTCCTGATAGACTTTGGCAGTTCTACGAGAATGACCAACTTGTTTCTTGAAGGGCAGAAGGTCATGAACAAACAGAAGATGAATGTAGAAGAAGGATAAACGACTGAGTCAGCAATTTAAGACACAGACACACATCAGAGGAATTACACAAGTAGTATTGCTTCACCAGGAGAGAGAGAAAGAAACATAGATAGAGTCAAGACTTTCTCCAGAAGCATTTATCAAGCTGGAAACACAAAAGAAAAGCACGGATGGTCTTGCAGAGTGCGGGTGAGAGAACACGAAACTGAGGGAGGCAATAGGAAGAATAATGTGTGTTGGTAGATTAAAGAGTATGGAACCGACTAATTAAGTAGGTCTTGTAATATTGCACATTGGCATTACTGCAGGCAAAATACAAAGGAGAGAGCAATTTCTTGAAGGGTGTGATCAGCAAGTTGGCTTTTCCTCAGATTTTTTAACTTAAAAAGTGTTATATTATTCTTTTGTCAGGGAAGACAGCACAGAGCACAGTTGCACCATCCTCAGTAAAACAGTGAAAAATACTGTGCCCAAGTGCCATGGGTTAACCCCAGTAGGCAGCTCAGCCCCACACAGCTGCTCGCTCACTCAACCCAGTGGGATGGGGGGGAGAATTGGAAGGGTAAAAGTGCGAAAGAAAACTTGCGTGTTGAGATAAAGACAGTTTAATAGAGAAAGCAAAAGCTGTGCGCACAAGCAAAGCAAAGGAAGGAATTATTTCACTACTTCCCACCGGCAGTCAGGTGTTTAGCCGTTTCCAAGATAGCAAGACTTCATCATGCATAACAGTCACTTGGAAAGACAAATGCCATAGCTCTGAATGTGCCTCCCTTCCTCCTTCTTTCCCCAACTTTTTATTACTGAGCACAATGTCATACAGCACCGGATACTCCTTTGGTCAGTTGGGGTCAGCTGTCCTGGCTGTGTCCCTTTCCAGCTTCTTGTGCATTCCCACCCTAATTGCTGGCAGGGTGAGCATGTGAAACAGAGAAAGCTTTGAAGCTGTGCAAGCACTGTTCAGCAATAGCTAAACCACTGTTGTGCTCTCAACACTGTTTTGGTCACAAATCCAAAACATAGCAACATACCAGGGGCTACGAAGAAAATTAACTCTATCCCAGCCAAAATCAGTACACGGAGAAAATTCAGTACTTCCTGGAATGAATTAATGTGCATGAAATGTAATGCCTTCATGTCTTTGTTGAACATAATAAGCTCCTTTCCTTGCACTGTCTCAGCTCTGTGAAAAAAAAAGGGGTCTCTCCACGTTATCTTTTTACCACAAGGCAGTCTGCCAGAGACTGCCAGTCGGTCTCACCTCTGTGCCCGGCAAGATCAGGGAGCAGATCCTCCTGGAAACTATGCTAAGGCACATAAAAAATAAGCAGGTGACTGGTGACAGCCAACATGGCTTCACTAAGGGCAAAACATGCCTGGCAAATTTGGTGGCCTTCTATGACAGGGTTACAGGTGGATAAGGGAAGAGCAACAGACGTCATCTACCTGGACTTGTGCAAAGTGTTTGACACTGTCCCACATGACATCCTTGTCTCTAAATTGGAGAGACGTGGATCTGACGGATGGACCACATGGTGGATAAGGAATTGGCTGGATGGTCACAGTCAAAGAGTTGGGCTCAACAGCTTGATGTCTAAGTGGAAACCAGTGATGAGTGGTGTTCCTCAGGGGTCCGTATTGGGACCAGCACTGTTTAACAGCTTTGTCTGCAACATGCACAGTGGCATTGAGTGCAGCCTCAGAAAGTTTGCCGATGACACCGAGCTGTGCGGTGCAGTCGACACGCTGGAGGGAAGGGATGCCATCCAGAGGGACCTTGACAGGCTTGAGAGGTGGGACTGTACAAACCTCATGAAGTTCAACAAGGCCAAGTGGAACATCCTGCACATGGGTTGGGGCAATCCCAAGCACAAATACAGGCTGGGCAGAGAATGGATTGAGAGCAGCCCTGAGAAGAAGGACTTGGGAGTGTTGGTTGATGAGAAACTCAGCATGACCTGGCAACGTGCACTTGCAGCCCAGAAAGCCAACTGTATCCTGGGCTACATCAAAAGAAGCATGACCAGGAGGTCAAGGGAGGTGAATTCCCCCCTCTACTCTGCTTTCGTGAGACCCCACTTGGAGTACTGCATTCAGCTCTGTGGCCCCCAGTATAAGAAGGGCATGGATCTGTTGGAGCAAGCCCAGAGGAGACCATGAAAATGGTCAAGGGGCTGGAGCACCTCCCCTGTGAGGACCGGCTGAGAGAGTTGGGGTTGTTCAGCCTGGAGAAGAGAAGGCTCCAGGGAGACCTTATAGCAGCCTTCCAGTACCTAAAGGTACTGGCCTACAGGAAAGATGGGGAGGGACTTTTTACAAGGGCGTGTAATGATAGTACAAGGAGTAATGGTTTTAAACTGAAAGAGGGTAGATTTAGATTAGATATTAAGAAGAAATTCTTCACTACGAGTGTGGTGAGGCACTGGAACAGGTTGCCCAGAGAGGCTGTGGATGCCCCATCCCTGGCAGTGTTCCAGGCCAGGTTGGATGGGCCTTTGAGCAACCTGGTCTAGTGGAAGGTGTTCCTGCCCATGGCAGGGGACGTTTGGATCTAGACGATTGTTATGGTCCCTTCCAACCCAAACCATTCTGTGATTCCATGATCTATGACACGGGAACTTATTGAGATTTAACCAGGCAAACAAAGGATGAGGAGAGCAAACTTCAACATCTGTATGTGCAAGCAAGGACTGACAACAGCCTGCCCTTATTTTTTGAGTGTGCTTTTTTGGCAATCTGTGGGGAGCTCTCTGTCACACAAATGGAGCTTCCTTTTTGATATGGGTCTGAAACTGCCACCGTCAATACTGCCAGCTTACGGGGCAGCAATTGTCACGCAATAGGGGAAATGGCTGAAGCAAAACCAACCCCTTAGCTATTCTCCCCTCCGTGCTTGCCTTCAGGGCTGCCTTGGATGAGTGCTCAAAGATTATATAACCTGGCAGCAGCTCTTTAGGCTGGTTTGTGAGCCTACAGTATCTGATATAGCTTGCTCTGAATAAAATGCATGTGCTTGTTCAGAGTTATTTAAATACTGCTGTCACGAATGGAGCCTTTCTCAGAAGTCAGGCATCATCAAAAGTTCACATTTTTTCTTATTAAAACAGTTCGCATTAACTAAATTGTATGTGTCTGTGTTTCTACCTCGAAAAGGCTAAAAAGTTGGCAAGCCTCCTAAAGTAGGATTAGACTGCAGACCAGCTCAGACAATGCTTCCAGGCATCGAGGATGTACCACAGAATCAGTTTAATAAAGTCTGATTAGATTATTTTCTCTGGTCAATTTGAAGCACACTGGCCATGGGATAAATCATCTTTTTATCTCACCGCACTGCTCTTTTTCTTTGATGAATCATATTTTCAAAGCATGAAACATATTTTTTAAATATCTACTTATTTACAGATGCAACGAAACATAACCTTATGAATTCCCTGTTGTCCCAGTGCAGTTTGATATTATATGCCAGTCTAAAGAATCGAGTCATTGCTTGAGAAGTCTGTACTCGGTGTTTTCCCTTCGTAATATAATTTATGTCCCTTTCTCCTGTACATAAATGGCCATGTAAGTATTACAAGAAAACAGTCTTGCATTTCTTATCTTGATCTGTCAAGATAACAGCTTATGTACTGAAAACAGTGGTAAAGTTAGATGTTTCTGACAAATTACAAGTTTAAGAAGGGTGTTGAATTCTAGTCACTTGGGTTAACATGTACATGGATCTGAATATCTTTAAACTTGATTTACTGCATGCTATGTGGAACAAATAGAGTTATTCATAATGGCTGAGTCTAGAACTCCATTGCTTAAGTTTTCAATGCTTACAATAACAGCTTGCATTTTGCTAGTTTCCCACCTAATGCCACAACTAGTAGAAGAGGTATTTAAGTATTTAATTCAACACAAAATATGCCTTCCTCTGGCCTCTTTTTATGATGCTGAGTTATGCCAACAGACCTAGCAGCCAGCTCAGCTCCTTGAAAACGCATTACTCCAGTCTGGTTTGCCTTTCACCAATCTGTGCCCAGTCATTTCTTCAAGCTCTTATTTGGTCTGGAGCTTCTCTGCTGATACACAAATTCTGTTGCACTGTGTACATTTGCATTCCATTTTCCATTGGAATAAAGAAACATTTCACCTTCTTCCAAGGTTATTATTTCTATATAGTACCATATTAAGAAACAAATGGGTGCAGGTGTTCCCCATGGACTCTGGAATAACATTCAGTAAAACTATTTGTAGTACCTGGAGGTGATAGGAATATACAGTGTCCAACCCAGAGGCCATCTTCTATGTCAAGGACCAATCCTATGAAACACTGCTCAGGTTCCTGTTTCATTGTCTTAAGTTCTGAGCAAGAGTTTCCAGTGGTTTGCAGGCTCATTCGAGTGAAATGGCCTAGGATGAGTTTCAAGAAAAAAAAAAAAAATTGCCTTCTAACTGACTACTGTCACAAGAATGAAGAGTTGTGAAAAATAAAGGGGAAAAAATAGAATCAAGTGTTTCCAGAGTTCCAATTTAAATGTATAGTGACAGTATTTTCACACCTGGCTGAAGTTCATTTCATTAAGCTGATAATTTCAAACAGATTATGTCCATGTGGTCTGTCTGTTCATACATTCTTCTAGTTTATTTTCTTCTAATCTAATTAATTTATGGAGGCATTTCCCTCACATTAGATTTATGCAGTGTTTTCAAGTAGCTGGACAGTGTATGGAGAGAGAAAGGAGGGGGAGAGAAAGAAACACAAAACATTCCCCTCGTATTTTCTGGGGAGGCTGCAAGGACAAGGCAGGGAGCCCTGACACATCCTGTCAGATTGCTGCTAAAAATGCAAAGAAAAAGATGGACTGCAGTACTCATGGTGGGGGTTTTTTAATAAGCTTTCTGCAAATTTCTCACTGGGCACTAGCTGCCATTGATAGCTGGTGCACAGTAAATGCAAGATATATCTCTAGCTTCTACGGGGAGCTATAACAGCCCAGACATATGTGCAGTTTGAAAGCCTGAGATACTTAGTCTGGCAAACCATGTTTCCTTAGTTTCCTCTGGGAAATTCAGTCTCCTGTGAAATCTTACAAAAAATTGAACACTGATGCACTTTGGAGCCTGGATTGCTGGGGTTTGTCTACTTGCTAGTAAAATGTCACTAGATGCTGTTAAAACTTGGTTAAACCTTACGAAGCAACTCACTCAGCAAAACATGTTAAAATAAACTGGATAGGAGCCAGAAGAGATGAGACAGGATTATTTAAATCTAATATGTGTTAGAATACAGCTTAAGTCCTCTGACCCTAATAACTTTCCACCGGGGTACATCAAATTAGGATCCTGGGACAATTTACGTAGGAGTCTGAGTAAACGTACTAGCTTTGCCCTATGGAAGAATTCATGCCCTTTACTAATCAGTAAAAAACCACGGATGGCCTCATATTAGCTCCAGAGGCTATCTGGAACATGAGATTTGTATGCTGGGCATGTGAGAGCCCAGCATACAAACTGCAGCGCTGGTTCTGATCCTTAAGTACAAATGCAGTGACTGATGAGATGCGCTGCACCTATAGCAGCCTCTGTTGCTGCTCTTTTTTTCATTATCTCATAATGTTGTATAACAATAACTACTGTATAGTTCATAAGCTTTCATTTTCTTTGGGTATTCTCTTAGATTTCTGTTTGCCCTCAAATCTACCTTTCTCAGCTAATGCCCTGGAAAAAGCTGAGGTGGGCCTGGATAACATGATCCTGTCTGCAGTGCTGTGCATTGTTAGAGAAATTTCAGTCAAGCTTGTGAGCAGGTCATGGTAATGACATTGCCTTAATGAGGGAATTGAAATTCTCTGGAGAGTTGTGACATGGCAGTACTCAGAGATGCTTTGGACCTCTCCCATTGCCTCTGTTACTGTGAATAACTGGGATGCCTTAAGTAACTAGAGAAGATCATCAGTGCTGACACGTGGGATTGTTTATTTGTTATGGATGTATTTGTTCCTGTTTTTTCTCAGCATGACGGGGGTTATCAGGTGGGTTGGCGGTAAAGTAGGATATATGTAAATTTTTTACACTTTGCTTTACCTCGTTTTGCAGCTTTTCATGGTTCTATTATTTTTTCTTGGGGTGTTCCGAATAACCTAGTTCTCAAAGCAAAACTGTGTGCAGTTTGCCATCAAATCACTTGCAAAGCGCCACATTTCTGAGCATTTCTGCCTTCAGCTGCATCCTTCTTTCTAATCTCAGTTCTTACTTTCATGAGGCTCAGAACAGCAGCATTAAGTGTGCGGACTATGAGTTTATTATGGAAATTTTCAGGCAGGACTAGCAATTAGTATCATATAGGTGCAAATAAACAGTCTTCAACATTTTACTATGCTGAAGAGAGATAGTCATGGAAAACTAGTCATATAAGTAAGCAATTAGATTTATAGGGATAGATCCTTAGGTACCGCCTAGCTGCTTTTTGCCTGTTCTGTATCACAAGAGTCAATGCAGCTAGCTTCTGCGTAGTTAGGAATACTCTATGAAGCATACTAAAAATAGCAAACGAGTTGAAATAGCCATTACCTGGATCTAATATATCTATGTAAGATTTACAAATGTATAGTCAACCCCCCCCCCCCCCCCCCCCCCCCCCCATAGTATAGGGAGGTGTGTCATCTATTTTGATACCGACAGAAAGAATTCAGGCTGATTTTCAGTGCAATGAAGTCAACAACATGCAATATATGCTTAGAAGACTAACATGTACATGGTGTTTTATGGTGGTGCTATTTTAAACTAGTAGCAGCCAAATGTTTCTGCAGTCTTTGACTCTTTCTGAATTAGATCAAGTTGTTCATCACTGACATGTTTTTAAAAAACAACTGCAGCTGTGACAGTCTGTTTTGTAAGTTAACATTTTCTGTTATTTTGTCTGAGCGAAGCCTCTTGCAGGGTAACAGAACTGTGGAAGCATTTCCGCACTCAAAGCAAAAAGCCAAGAAACTCCTGGCTTTCCACCAGAACTGAAGCATTCTAGAAAGATTTTCACCTGAGATACTGCAGTGGCAGCATTTACTTTTGTGAATGAAAGCTACTCTTTCTACCTAGGAAGCAATCCCCATCAGCCTGTACATTAAGGACTTTTATAAAATGCTCCCCATCCCCTCACAAAATCCTTCAATTTCTCAGTAATTGAAGTAACACATTTCTCAATTATCTCCATAATATACTAGTGATGAATAAATCATTTGACCTTAAGGCCACATTCAAATTTTTATTTATAGTCTCACAAGAGAGAAAAATGTTTGCCCTAATCGGTATCTCCTATATTCAGCTGTTCTCACCAGGCATAGCTGAGGCTGTGACTTTAAACTGGCTTTAGATCCAAACTCATATTTACTTTGGACTGGGATCCTTACCAGAATCAGCCATAGTATCATGACAGTGAATGTAACTAATGTCAATCCTCTTTTTCAGAATTCTGCCTCATTGCAACACAACTCCTCTTCTGAAAGCAAGAAATCCTTCACAGGCAATGAAATGAAACTTTGGTTAAATGCAGTTCAGACCTGTGAATAACCACAGGAAGCTGCTGAAATTTCTGCTGCAGTTGCTGCTACAGTTCATCTCCAGCCACCCAGAGTAATTCTTTTAGCACCTGCAGAAATAACACTACAAGGACTGCTGTGGTCCTTTTACAGAGCTGAGTAAAGTCCCTTTCCAGGACTGTGGTTTTTGCTTACACATCTCTTCAGCTAGCTTTATATCTACACCAAGTCCTGAATTGTACGACAAAAAGGTTGTCTCAGCCTCGTTCTTCTCCCTCTTCCACCCTCTTCCCATCTATGTGGCCAGCTTTATTCACAGCTCGATCATTTTTCAGGTATGTGTAGAAATTACTTTTGTTTCTTACAAGTTTCACACAGTTCTTTGTAGACTGTTGCTGTGTCCCCTTTGAAGTTCTGCTTTAAGTAGTTTAAAGGTTTTAAGGGGGACTCGGAAGCCCAAGGTCCTGGTTACACATGGATAAGCAGAATTGGGGCCCAGTCTTGCCTGATCATCATATACGGCAGCACTGGGAAGGAGCATCTATAGATGTGTTGAGGATGTGCCTTTAGTTTCATTATTACCCTATATTTTAAAAGCATAATTTCTTTCTAGTGGTAAAATCCTTGCTGAATAATTGAATGGCAGTTATTCAAATAAAGCCAAATATAACATTTTTATATAAGAAATAAAACTTGGTTTTTTCTCCCCTGTCAGTTGCTTGTAGTTATCTGACTTAGTAGGTGAGGTGTTCTAAATCTTCTAAACTCCCCATTGTCCATAAAGTCATCTTGGATGAATAAAGAAGGCAAAACAGACATTGTGTCTTAAAATAGCAAAATGTCACAGCTGGAAAATGTTCATGGTTTCTCCTCAGCAGTGTAAAAAGGGAGAGAAGGAGAGAGAGAAACATCAGTTTGTTTATTCAAGCTGCTAGCAATCACAACCCTGCTGCTTTCGGTCTGTCCCTTCCTTGAGTCAGAGAGACTGGCAGTTGTAAACACATATTCTTCCCTTTCAGAAGCGTGCAGGCGCTGTGAACAAAGACTGCCATGGCACCTGCAGGACCTCAGTACTTCAGTGACATAAAGCCCCTCAAAAGTAGGCATACCAAAACAGCACTAGTCTTCCTTAGCTGCAACTCTCACATTTTTAACAGTATACGCTGTGATAGGGAAGGATGGGGGGGGTTGGGGGTGGTGGTGTTCTTTCTCCTATTTCTAATATCCTTGTACCTTGCAATGCATTAGAACCTATCAGTAAGAATTTGTGCATCCGAAAACTTCGTCTGCCTGCTCTGTAGACGCCAGGTAAACAACTCTGCTTACCAGCTTGAGGACTTGAAGCAGAGAAGCAGGCAACAGGTAGAAAGTGCACACCTTTTTAGCCAATCACTTTCACTAATGCGTGGTATGTTTAAGAAATCCTTTTACCATAAGCTTGCTTGACACAACCTTAAGACTTATTACTAATCCCTCTGAAGGATTTTTTCTTTGATTGTCTGACGAAAGAACTCCAGTAAGTGTACTGAGCAAATTAAAAAATGAGGCAGGCTGAGGGAAGCAGGCCAGAAAATCACTGATGAAATACAGGGGCTCAGGAGACTTTCAAGTGGGATGGTTCACAAGCATAGTGGAAATGGTTGTTAAAAGCGTAAGAATAAAGACGGGTTATGCAACTCTATGTTTTATTACCCAAATGCAGCTATAGCACCATCTGCTCATAATACTCTTTCTGCATTTTGGAAGAGGACTAGCTCTGGCTCCAAACGAACCGGCCCATGTCCTCTGTTCCAAATGTAAATTTCCACTTCTTTTCTTCAGTTAGGCTACACTGATTTGGCTGTTTGAGAAGTTTCCACAGCCAGAGAGCTGAGAATCTTGACTAATAAATTCCAGCACCTCTTCCAGCATCATTAATACAAAATGTTGTTCCTTTGTAGCAATTAGAAAACATTCAGGCTATGAAAGGTGAGTAAATTACTGATGGTTAATTAAGGATGTGGGTTTGTCAGGTAAAGGAGATGGCTAAAGAAAGGAAGTCACAATTTTGAGAATATACATTGTGATCCAAGTGACAGAAATGATCAAACCAGGGCAGTAGGAGTTTACAACTCAAGGCTATAAAGTTCACTTTTGCAGAAGTGAAGGTGGATAAGCTTGAGCCACCACTAGGTGATAGAGCAGTAATATCTTAGAAAAATGTCAAGACAAATTCAAAAAGGCTTGGGTGTATCTGAAAATGTGCCACACAAGTTAATGTTAGTATGGACAATATTCAAAGAGAAACTCTAGAATGCTGATTTCAATATTTGCTGTAGGCTCAAGTTTCAAAAGTCAACAAAACCCCCACAATGGCTTTCTGTTTGCTTTTAGTCAATGCCAAAAATGAAAACCTGTACCTAAGTGTAGGTAATAAAAGCAAAGAAGATGAGTTTACTGAAAGCATTGAAGACTGCATAGAGTATGACATTTTAGAACTACCCAAAAATGTAACTCTAGCAATAAGCAACACTCAGAAGATGGGCATAATTAGTCCTCGTCTAAAACTTGAAGATTCATTTATATTTTCTTCTATTCTCTCAGATGGATCTGTTACACCATTATTAACTCCTCTGAGACTTCTTTTAGGCACTTCAGTCTTTGCGTGTCAGGCTTAGACCCATTTGCCATTTGTGACTTGCCTTCCTCTGCAGACTGTATCAGAAGTGACAGGGATGTAGGGGGTATGCTCAAAGATTTTCCTGAGTTTATTTTAAAGGGGGGGACTTTTTTCAAAACCAAACCCCTTTATTTCCTGTCTTTTCTCCCCTTCTATTGACATTTCCTATAAAACCAGGACAAGTATAGATTTTTCAGGACACAGAATTGAGGAAAGCTGTGATAACACGAGTACCATAAAAATGTGGATTTTTTTTTTCTTTTTTTTCTCAGAAGAAACCTTCTGGAGAGACTGCAACTGACATGCTGGTTAAATCTAAATGTAGAAAAGGGCAATAGTGGGCAATGAGGTTAAGCAGAGATCTAAAGATTAGTGGAAGCAATAAACAGAAGGCTTTTAAAAATGAAAAAAATATTGAGAGTCTGGGAAGGAGAAAGATTTAAGAACTGTAAAGTACAGAGAACAAAAAGCTGTATTGCAGTTTGAGCTACAGATGATGCTTCAGTACATGCTCCTAAGTCATCAGAATACCCATTTTAAAATAAATAGCAATAAAAGGCTCAAGAAGTAGTAGCTGACTAGAAGTATGAACAATACATACAGCCAGTTTCATAAATGATGCATTTGTTGAAGTCGGTTTTATATTTAAAAGAATAAATATAGCTAGTAATAAAAAAAAAACAGAGATCAGCTTGAAGAGAATAGAGGAAGTTAACACAGAATGATAATACAGAATTGATAATATAAAAATACTATTGAAGAAGAGTTAAATGAGGTTTAAGTAAAGTTCAGAAGTTTGATATTTCACAGAAGATTTAAGTGGAGGAAAATGAGAACTAAAACATATTCACAGCTTTAGCTTCTTGTTTGTTTGGGTTTTTTTCTTTTTAGGATTGTCTTGATTTGGGGCAATTTTTAATTCAGCAATTTAAGCTTCTGAAAAATACAGTTTATTCAAAATCAAAAACGTTTATAAAAGATGATGCTTTTGCTTCAGAGTGCATTTCTTTAAGATTACAGAACCAAATTAACAGTTACATGAACTTACATTCTCTTCTATTGTTGTAACTTATTGTCTCTTTCATACCAGTCTGCAAATGAATTTGCTCACAGAGAGAAGTATAAGGAAGTAAGAATACAGAAGAAGAAGAATAGGAGAGAACTTTTCTGTTCTCAAATTGTGCTAAGTGAACATTCATGTTATATTAGTGAGCTGATTAAGTGGGTTCAGTATTCTCTCTTAAGAAAGCAAAGGAACCCTTCTTTGGTAGATTTGTATTGCGATGCTGTTTTTTACATCAGTCCTGTTTTGGAAATAAATACAAGGTATTTTCAATGGTTTGAGTAGAAAGCATGCTTCTGAATTTGACACAAAATAAAGGTCAGGAAAAGCAGTCTTGCTGAGCATGACGCACCACTGCCAAGGCTGTTCCAAATCTATGACCTTGAATGATCAGCTTATGGCCTACTTTTCAACGTGTCCCTTCCTAATACAAATAAGAGTGTCTAGACTGTAAGAGCTTGACGACCTGTTCTGTTCTGTGCGTGCGTGTGTGTGTGCACACACACGCACACACACAGAGTGGATGAAATTTTACTGTCCTGTAGAGATGTATATTTAACTGACCTAAGTGTTCTTCAAATGTATAATAGGGAATGTGGCCACATTTCTTTCATCTAAAAAAAGAGTCACTAAGGTAAGAGGTTCTTCAGTTTTTGAGATAAAAACTAGTGCCTAACTTAAATCATAACTGATAAATTGAAGAGTACCTTTCAAATAACCTTTTGTATTTTCTGGCTTTTTATTATTTCAGAAGTCAAAGTACAGAAATATTGCTAGCATGAAAATTAACATTCAGCCTTATAGCCTTATAGAAAACACAACTGTTTACAGAATTACTTTCTCTGACTGATGATTGACCCAGAATTTTGTATCCTTTAGGTATTTATGCAGCTTATGAAGGGAACTTCCTTTGGTTTGACTCAAGTTGAGGACCACCTTCAAGTGAAATTCCCATGCAGTTCCACGTTTTCTTCATGCAGGTACAATTACACACACTCAAATGGAATCAAGTTGTCTGTTTTTCTGGCTGAGTAAAAGACCCTCTGCTCTTTACCATTTTACATTCTGTGTAGCTGTGCAAGAATGTTCACAAGAACCCATAGCTTACAATCCTGGTGTGGCAGCTACAGACTTCTCTCTTTTAGCCACTTGTCCTACTTGTACTTTAATATCTTTTCACACCAGCTCTCAGAGGGCCCTGCAAAATTTGCAAAATTGCCTAGTTTTGTGCTGGCCCTGAGAGCATAGTATCAATATTTAATTTCACCAAATCAATTCATTTCTCTGCTTTGGACAGCACAGTGGTTGATACTGCTTCATTCATGTTTCAAAGGCAATTCTTGTATCATTTTTTCACTGCAAGGAAGGTTATATAAGCAGGTAAAAACTGACATGAAGAAAATAGATTTGGTTAAAAGTGAAAAACTTGAAAACTGGGGCTCAGATGTAGCAGAAAGAGATATCAAAGGAGTCAAGAATGGGAATTTAAAGGTGTCATGGTTTAACCCCAGTCAGCAACTAAGCACCACGCAGCCACTCACTCACTTCCCCCCACCCAGTGGGATGGGGGAGAGAATCAGAAGGAAAAAGGTAAAACTCGTGGGTTGAGATACGAACAGTTTAATAGAACAGAAAGGAAGAAACTAATAATGATGGTACTAACAATAATAAAATGACAATAATAATAAAAGTATTGGAATACACAAAAGAAGTGATGCACAATGCAATTGCTCACCACTTGCTGACCAATGCCCAGTTAGTTCCCAAGCAGCACTCCCCCCCAGGCCAACTCCCCCCAGTTTATATACTGGACATGACGTCCCATGGTATGGAATACACTGTTGGCCAGTTTGGGTCAGCTGCCCTGGCTGTGTCCTGTGCCAACTTCTTGTGCCCCTCCAGCCTTCTCGCTGGCTGGGCATGAGAAGCTGAAAAATCCTTGACTTAGTCTAAACACTACTTAGCAACAACCGAAAACATCAGTGTGTTATCAACATTCTTCTCCTACTGATCTCAAAACATAGCACCGCACCAGCTACTAGGAAGACAGTTAACTCTATCCCAGCTGAAACCAGGACAAAAGGACAGAGGGAGGAATAACATGGTGAAACACTGTGCCAAGGTAAGCATGAGGCACAGGAAGAATCCCAGCAGTCCAGCTGTGAAGACTTCACAGGCATAAGCAATCAGCTTGGCTGAAGTCAATGACTAAACAGATGTTTGAGACATCTTACTCTTTATGCAGAAAACTAGTTAACAACATTGGTGATGTCATTTTCATTGGTGTGGCAGGAGAATACAAAAATAATTTTGCTTCTGAAACTTCCTAACCTATATTCCACTAACATCATTTATGTAGGTAATATTATTCTTATGGAGATTTGATCAGTTTTTGACACAGAAGATACTACCTCACCTCTCAGCAAAGATAGAACAGAAAGCTCTAGTACAAAGATTTCAATCCGATTATAAACCATTTACTAGATTAAATTGCAAAATTATCAGAAATAAATAAGGGAAACAAGGGTAAAAAAATTATGTAAGTAAATGGACAAAATCAATTACACATCTCTTGATTTCTCTTTACCCTATTTGTTCACCAAAGAAAACTTGTTTGTCCTCCTTTAAAAGGCAATGCTTAATGTGAGAGTAAGCAAATGTAATCTTTCTGCATTTCTTTCTGTTAATGTATAGCTTCTGTCTGCATTAACACAATGGGACCAACTCACAAATTTGCAGAACATACTTCTAAACAAAATAGCTATACATTCTTTCAATTATTTAGCTTTTCAGTATAATGAGAAAAGACAAAAATTGACTGATTTTGAGTTGGAAGGGAAAGAAACCTTGGCCCTACCAACTGGTGGAGATTTTGATCAAATCTCCTTTGACAGGAGTCAAACCCCACCTGTTCAATAGAAAGAGCCTAAGCCAGAGCTATAAGGAAAATTGAATTTCTGAATAAATCCAAAGATATCTTTCAGTACATCAACCTGAAACACTCTCCCCAAAAAGATTAGAAAACATATTCTAAACAGCAAGGATTTGCTTTCCAACTGGAGATAGCTCTGTCTATTAAAAAGAACTTACTTGTTTCAGGTGTCCATTGTACAATGCAGCATCCTAAGATGATTTTACTAGGAGTCATTCAGAACATATCTGTGAGCCCATAATGACATCAGCATAAAGGAGAGTTGGTATGTTCATTTGGTCATCTCTCTGGAATTATTCTTTCTGAAATTATCAGTTATTTATTCTGACATTACTTTGTAAAAATGTAAAATCTTTCAATCTCAGCTAAACAGTGAGGATCTTCTGAGGATCTTCTGAGGTGCAGAAAAAAAAATTCTTGTGTGGCCAAAGTGTTTGGGAAGTTAACTGAAGAAGCTGACAAATAAGACTTATTAAAGTCCATGTTAACATGGTATGTGTGGCTGGGTGCCTGTGCATATGGATATGCACATACATACACACACACAGAGGAAATCATGCAGTGATTAAACATGTCCCTGCATGTCCCTCTCTATCATTTAATAGATTTTTTTCCAGTTTAAGTAAGCTTTTTAAATAACATGGCTCTCTGGTTGACCCTCTGAGTTTGCCAACATGCAAAAGCTTTGAATTATGCAAAAACTGAAAACAAATTACTTGTTGTTAGCTTGAATATAGTAATTAATTTATAGAAATATTTAACCTTAAGTTTACTGAAAGAGTACAGATGTGTGTCATCTATGCTGTACTCCAAAGGCTTTCCAAAGGCTTTTCTAGATCATACTGTGTAGTTAAATGTAGCTATGATGGCCCTGGCTTGAAAAAACAGTTTAAAAACAGCTAAGAACGAATAATCACTTCAGAAAGAAATGGTAAGCCTGTAGTTAAATTAAAACAATTTAGATTTTCATAGGGCTTGAATTTAACATGTGATTTCTAACATGTTTGAAAGTTTTTATAGTTTATAATTTAAATTAAAAATTATGTGATTACATTATTTGACAGCGAATTTTACTTTTATAATAAAACCCCTTTTGTTAAAAAAACCCATACCTAAAGGAATTATTATTTTCATTAAAAACTTAAAGAATAGCAAATAAAAATCAATTTCAAGGACTTGACTTTAGGGTCATTACTTAAGCTTTTGGATCACATAAAATTTTGGAACGTGGTGTGAAATACTTTAATGGTTCAGGAGCTTATCTAATGTATATTGATGAACATTCAAGAAAAAATATACTCTATCATCAGCAAATACAAAAAAAAAAAAAAAAAGCCAGAAACCAAATATCAGGGAGAGGAGAAGAGTCCTTCCATAAATCCACACAGGATACATGTACCACCTTTGTTACGTGTCTTTCACCTGACCTCAGAGGTAAAATACATCTCAGAGCAGCAGGAAATGAAGACTTCTGTATATGAGTTGTAACTGATAAGGGTTCTTCCGTGCTACTTACTTCATTTCAACTCTTCTTTCACAAAATATCATCCAAACGGAAGGGTTTCTTTAATAGCTTCTGATCTCTGGAGTAATTAAAAGTACATCAAGTTTTAAGAAACATCAGTTCAAAACCCTTTTAAAAAAAATAAATTGTTTGCTGATGGTGCAATAAGATCCATGTGGCATTTTATATAAACAAATAAAACCAGGCAAAAAGATGTCCTGGTTTTGGCTGGGATGGAGTTAATTTTCTTCCTAGTAGCTAGCTAGTATAGTGTTGTGTTTTGGATTTAGCATGAGAAGAATGTTGATAACACACTGATGTTTTCAGCTGTTGCTCAGTAGTGTTTAGACTAAGTCAAGGACTTTTCAGCTTCTCGTGCCCAGCCAGCGAGAAGGCTGGAGGGGCACAAGAAGCTGGGAGGGGACGCAGCCAGGGCACCTGACCCAAAGTGGCCAAGGGGGTATTCCATACCATGGGAAGTCATGCTGAACAAAAAAAAGATGAGGTCAGTTGCAGAGGTGGGGGACAGGGAATGGTGGCCCACTGCTCGGGCACCGGCTGGGCATCGGTCAGCTGGTGGTGAGCAATTGTATTGCATATCACTTGTTTTGTATCTTCTTTTATCATTATTATTAGTTGCCCTTCCTTTTCTGTCCTATTAAACTGCCTTTATCATAACCCACCAGTCTTACCTTTTTTCCAGTTCTCTGCCCCAACCCACCGGGGGAGGAGTGAGCAAACGGCTGTGTGGTGTTTCGCTGCCTGCTGGGTTAAGACACAGCAAAAGAAAGATAAAAAAATAAACTGTACTTTTTCTGTATTCTATCCCAAAACTTTTCTATTCACTCTTAGGTAGGGAGATCGACTCTCACTGTAAAGAGCTGGTTTATTTGCTTCTAGATAATCTGGATGATTTAGGTTACCATTTTGAAGTGATGTTCATTTCTCTTAGGCAACTGTCTCAGGATTTCACGTTTTATAATAAAATTCTGAACTTAAGAGTAGTGAGAAAAGATGGCTGCATCTATACATGCATGTAATATATCATTCCCTAAACTGGCTTCTGGTTAGTTGTTTCAGTTTTGTCCAGAAATTTTACAAACTGCTTCAAGTATTCTTTTGCCCGTCCTGAAACAAGATAGTTGCACTGAAAAATGGTTTGCAAAAGGGGTGTGGAAAGCAATCCTAGTGTTCTTTTGTTATGTCAGTGAAAAAATAGCACTCGTTTCATTGTTGTCAAAATAATGACAAAGTAAACAATATTTGAAAATGAAATGGTATTTTGAGTTAGGTTAGACAGTATCATTTTCATAAATTTGTGAATTAAAATCCAAAACAATTGATTTCATTGAAAGCAGAATACAGTTAAAAATTATCTTCAGATGAGGACTTTATTCCATAATAATCCATTCATAAATGCACCACTGCAATATATGACACTAAAAACAAATAATAAAGAAATAAATCAGGAAATGTCATAGTATGACAGGGTTCGGGTTAGGTTTGGGGTTTTTTTTAAAATAGTGATTCTTCAGTGCTTCCTAATGTCCCAAAGCTAAACAAATGTTGATAATACTCTCAAGGACATCGAGACAGGAAAGCTTCAGAAAGGTGACTCAAAAAAAGGGAGGATTTTAATAATATTTAATCTGGAAAACTAGGATAAATTGAGCTTATCCCAATTTGTAAAATCATTTTAAATCTGATGCACTGGAAGAGGATAATTTAATTTCAAGAGGTCAGGAGTTTGCCTAGATATGTACACTGAGGGTGTATTTAATAGGTGCCAAAGTTTGCATCAAAAGAATTTTGCCCCTGTGTATTGTAGGATATTGTGGAATACTCCTGATAAGGCCCAGGGCTGAACACACAATTTTAGATGTAGTTTTGCTAGACTCACACAGAGGCCAAATTCACGGTGTGGTTTAGATCAGTTCAAAATACCGTAACCTTTTTCTGCAATTACATTGAATTGAGTACGATTCTCGGTGAGTTTCCTGTAAGAGGTATGCGAGTGAAAGGTTTGGCTTCCTGAGGAGCGGGCTGCTCTTAGGGATGACTGCCTTGACTAGAGCTGCAGTCACGGTCTCTGGCAAGATGTTATACAGTCTCTTTCTTGGCATGTTCAAAATGTATTAATCCTTTAAAGAAATATAACAGCTGGTGTTTTGAAGACACCGACAAAGATTCAAACTAAGATTCAGAGTCAGCCTACAATTGAGCTGGACGCGTTTTATTGACAGCTGCTGCAGCGAAATGGAGGTGAATCCAAGTGAATCGAGGAGACTGAATAACTGACAATAAACGTGACGGTTTTACTTGATGCAAGACTGAGCTTGTTTCTGATTTGTTCCTGATTGGTTTTGATTAATTTCTGCTAACGTTCATAAACTTTTAGGGTACGGATGAAAGGAAGACAGGTTTTCATTTCCAATACTGAGGTGGTTCTCTGTTCCGCTTTTAGAATGCATTTGTTAGTATTGTTTTTCTTAAACGTTTATTTTCCATAAAAAAAGGAAGAGGGGGGAAACTAGGGGACTGTTTTTAGTCAAGCAAGTTTTCTTATATTCCCCAAGGTAACATCCTGAATGTTCCTATGTAAGGCACTGGCTGTTGCCAGGTTCACTTTTTTCTGATGCTACTTAATCCTTCTAACTTGTGACAGAAACCCAAGATGTGAACACAAGTCTTAAGAGATGGAAATGCCAATATGTGTTTTGCTTCAATTCGTTGTTCAGACAGACCCTATAGTAAGTTCTGTCAGAGACAATAAATTTGCCATATTTCACTAGATTTTTTTCCTCAAATGCCCCTTCCCTTGCCTGCAATACCTAGCAGGTTCTCAGCTTGCAGCATCTTCTACCACGCCAAAAGTTAATCAGAAAACGTATGTTACCTGTGCTGTTGTAAGCAATAGAAAGACTATAAGTGCCTTTCTACTTTTGCTGTCAGGCATAGGCTTAGATGAGATAGATTTGAAGTTGCTTGAACTTGCTACAGGCATTTTATCCCAACAGCTAGCATCTGTTCCCAGTGAAGCATTTTATCAAGGTATTGTTTCACTGGAGTGTGAAGTGGCAAAAGTTATCTTCATACAGGCCGTTCAGTTGTAAATGTTAGTTATGCTAAGGCTTTTATTGTTGTTGTTTTATTTTGTGCATAATTAAAAGTTAAAGTATCTAACATTTACATGACAGAATTTTTTTCAATTTTTTCCCTACAAAGTTATGAAAAACCTTGTCTTGATGGAAGAAGCTTGGCTTGGCGGAATGATCCAGATTTGAAATTCTGAGATATTGTTCCAAAAGTGCCTACATGCAAACTACCTACTAAAGAAGGGACTGCATTTTCAGGAAATATTTGATTTATTGGATGTTTTGTGCAAAACAGGTTTGTTTGTTGGTTTTGTGTGCGGTTTTTAAAGAAGATCAGAAGTGTTTCTATTATTTACTAGGCAAAAAGAAGTTCTGAACAGGAGGCAATTTCTTCATTTGAAATGTTGCTCTTTGAACATAAAGAAATACAGATATGTGAAAGGATCAGAAGCAAGCCACACAAACCACAAACTCCTTTTCTAGTCCATACCAGGAAACCCAGTGCTCTGGTTTACTTGCAAAATGTTTCCTTTTCAATTACAGTGCAGTCAAGAAAAGCCAGCCACAATTATATTCACACACACAATAATATGTGACTTTACTCACCAACAGAAAAAAGATACATGTTTTTCATCTGAAAAAGCTGTCTTCTGAAATTTCCTGTTCTGAGACTGAAAAAAATGGTGTTATGAATGGACAGAAAAATTCTCTATGACACTTTTTAAAAAATTCCTAATTACAAGAGGAAAAACATAATTTCTGCTTCTCTTAGCCGTCTGGAATTCTCATGTTTAATATTCAGCTGTTATTTTGCCTTTAAATATTACTTGTATCTAACACAACAAAGCTTATGTGTTTTCCTAGCGCTTATCCTATTAAAGTGTGTACAGACACAGTGGAGTCCAGCACACAGATGGCATTTTAGCAAGTAGATGTTCACTGTACATGAGCTGATGGTGCAGACTGCTAAAAGTCTGGGTCGAGTCATATTAGAGCCTGCATTACGGGGAGTTAGTGCTGCTTGTCGATGACGCATCATAAATGCCCCTTGGAAAGAGGGAAAAAAGCTCAGAAACCTGCCTGAAGTGTTTAGGGAAGGAAGTTAATGTCCCTAAAGTCTCTATATATGGAAAAAAAAGTACATGTAGGCTCGTACAGAGTGTGCTCTGGACTATGTTCCCAACTTAGTTCATGTTGAAATACTGAGTCCAAAACAAGTAGCCTCCTGGTTTAGGCATAACTAGTGTTTGTCAACATGAATGTCTATATGCTTTGGTGAACTAAGTTTGTTTCATAGATAAAAACAGAAGAAAAGCTAAGTGGAAGTTGTCTAACCTATTTTGGCAAATTCTGCTTCTCTAACGTTAGCCAAAAGTCCAGAGATCTTACCTGTCTCCCTGAAGAAATGTTACTTTAAAGGAATCTTTCTTTTTCATGCTCTCATTTGCTTTTTAAGTGGAACAGCTAGTGAAACTTTGAAAGTGGAACACAGTGGAGCTGAGCTGAATAATAAACTAAAATTTGCTTCTAGCCAAAAAAAGTTTTAATTCTTTTTTCTTCTTCTTTCTTCTGAGCTTCCATGTCTCTAGTTCCTTGCAGTTCCCAAAGGACTGAAGATAATGGCCTTCGACACAGACACTGCAGAATGGGTAAGATGTCTGTAATGTATAATTCAGCTTGACTTCTCCAGTCCATATTACAAGAAATGGCACCGTTAGTGCCTTTTACAAAGAGCTAGCATCGTTTATGGGTGGCAGCTCCTTTTTTACTCCATGTGTGCTAATCTGCATGGGAGAGAACATCAACGGGAGTGATGAATAGACTGGACTCCCTAGGGAATGAGGATTATTTATGAAGTTACTCCAGTTCAGTGAACAGTGTAATTCACGTCAAAGTGTGTGACTTAAGCCCAGTGAATTACAAACTTCACTCCAGGAGGTGATTTGAAACCTGGAGATCAGGGGAAATCTGTGACAAGGCAGTGGGTAAAGTACATTTTCTAACGTACCTTTCCTACCTTTCCACCTAATGAAAGCACAACTCCAAAACTCTCTGTGCTGCTTTCAGATCACAGATATAATCCGCTTTTTGTCACCATTGCACCATGTCACACAACTACCTGTGCAGTGACAGGCAAGCTCATTTTTGCTCATTAACAAAATACATTTCTCAGTCTTAAAATATTTACAATTTAAGGGTCTGTGTGAGAAATTACTACAGATCACATGTTCTGCAGAGGGTGTTAGCAGATTATCTGGCCTATGTGATATTTTAGGATCAAAGACAACAATAGCATTTTATGGAAAAGCTTATCAATTTTGAGCATCACCCAAGTTATCTCTTGTTGTTTGTTTTCAGACCATGGCTGTCAAATCAACACAATGGTGCTAGTGGGAACGCTTTTGGTTGTGACTCAAATCATTCAATCCTATTTCTGTTTCTCCTTCAACTGCTGCCCTATGACAAAGCATATTCTGCTCCTCTATACTTTGTATACTGCAAAGGCAGCGAAGGTTCACAAAATCTGTATTATTTAAACTTGTTATTAAGTACTTCCGTATGTTCAGTGGATTTCATTTTAACGAGCATATCACCCTGAAAGTATTAAGGAAAAATAAACGAAATAAGCAGGTGACAGATTCACAACAAAGACAGCACTTCTTCATAAAATGAGTAGCTATGAGTAACTCTTAGTTGCCTCCTGGATTTATTTACCCGGATGAAAAAAGCACACAGGCAAAATAACAGAAGAAATATGGGACATTGAACACTGTGTCATTCTTCTCATTTCCCTCAGATCCTACGTTAGAAAGTTGCGGTGATGGTCTATGTATAACGTCTAAGCATTTCCCAGTCAGCTAACAAGCCAGGCAGGGCTTTCGAGGGCAATCATCCAATATTCCACATGTAGAAACCTAGTGCGGATATAATTCAGACCCCGTGATTCCTCAGGAAAACATTTAGGAAGGCTAGCAGTTTGATATGAATTCTGACAGTGGAATTGGGCTTCCGCTCCTGCGCCACATTTTCTCAAGGCTCTTGACATCAAAACCATTCAGAACTAGACTAAATCCTATTTTTTCCCAGGCGGTTTCCTCCCTTCAGGTCTTTCCTTTTTCTTTATTATTTTAATTACTTTTCATCATTGCTTTCCATTTTTGGGGGGGGAGTAAGAGGAAGGATTGTTTAGGTTTTTCACCCCTATTTCTTCGTATTTTGAATTTGGTCTCTTCTACCCTTCCTCGGCCACCTGAGGTGAGGGCACACGTTGGTGTCTGGGCAGCCAGCCTCACCGACACCACACCGGGGCAGAGCCTGCAGCTCTCTCCTGTGCATGTGAGCTCTTTCTTGGCTGATTGCATCAGGGCAGCTGCCGGAGCACGGGCAGAAGGTGGGAGGTTTTCAAGGATCTCTTCTCTACCAAACATGGCTGCAAGAGCACAGTCACCCTGAGGATTGGCGAATCTGGGGCACACAATATTTTTGTTATTTTTTTTAATATGGAACGACAAGAAGCTGATGAAAAATTATGCAACTGAAAAAAAATAAATCAACCCTTGAAGCAGTATATTTAAGACAACACTCTAACAGTAAAAGTCATGAAATAATGCACTGATGGTCTCATTCTTCACAAGTGTCTGCAGGTTAGCATGCATGTTTCTAATCCACTCTGTAAAAGTGTGGGGTTTTAATTCCTCTTAGCTCCTCCTCAAATTCCCTTCTGTTACAGAACACTCAGAAAGCAGAAAACTTTTGTTAGCAACTATACATACCTTTTAACAGAGATTGAGGAATTCATCCCTGAATTGAAAGAAGAGGGTGATTGTTAGGAATCCCTAATAATGAAAAAATTCCTGAAATCATAAGCTTTATTTACTCTTTTCTAACTAAGAAAATGCTGACAGAAATATTATATTTATGTCTAGTAAGTACTGCTCGAATTTCTTTATTGCTTCTATAACTGCTAGCAATGCAAAAATAAATCTGAGGATTGTTCAATCCCTTTTGGGCAGACGGGCATGATAAACACTTTTTTTGGATGTGCAACTTACTGAAATCTCGGTTTTGAATAATGAAATAAAACCTTAAAATTTAAGCATTCAGATGCTTACAGGGCATGTAAAAAAGTGTTAAGCCACAGGTAAAATTCGGATTTCCATTAACACCAGGACTACCAAAGCTCTCTGACCTCTTGCTAATTTAGTATTAGTGCACTGTTCTCTGGTCTGAAGCCTCTACACTGAGAATGCTCCAAGTCCTTCACTGGGGCATTACACGATCTGTCTTCCATCAGAGCTGAACTCAGGGATTTTTAGTGTCAACAAATTAAACCAAATGTCATGCAGCTGTCTTGCCTAACAGCCTTGCTCAACGGGGAGCCTAGCAAGCTCACTTCAGCTGAAATAGCCCCCTAAGATCAACACAGAGTTTCAGACATGCAAACAGGCAGAAAAGCAAGGTCAGGCAACAAAACGCTGAATGATTCACAGTCTTGAGACAAAATTTCATGCCTAATGATGCTGACAGATATTTTTTTCTCCTACAACACAAGGAATAACTGTAACTCACCCAATTCAGACCTAATGCATCAGTATTGTGTTCATTAAATGAAGAGCTCATAAATCTAAGTAATAAGAGGGACTGGCTCTTTTTTTTTTTTTCCTTTCAGAATAGGCTGCAGTGACATTGTGCCTGATGTGACAACCAACATAATTCCATCTTTGAGGTTCATCTGTTCGTTACTATCTAGACAAACATTAAAAAATTTTAGGTTTTTGGACACATCAGTTCTAATGAATATACTAACTATCCTATTGCGTTCTTTACTATTCTAACCTTTAATGGCTTTTAGAGTAGGAGTTAGCAGGATCTATTCAGCTGTTTGCTACAGTCACTTAAGAGATTGTTGCCGTTCAAACTGGTGGTAAGAATTTTACAATTACTGATTTTATGAACAGGGAGAAGTTAGAGTATGTGTTACCCTATAAAAGACAGTGATAGTAACCTTCATCCTCTGTGCAGTGACTTTTCATATAAAGCTAGGAACGTGTTACTGAGAATGAAAATAGCTGATAGTTAAGTTCTGTTGTTGTGGTTCTAAGAGTCCTGAAAAAGTAACCTGGGGTGATATTTTCAAATTATTATACCTATGGGTAAAATTTCCAAAAGACATTATGCATTTTTTAAATGTAATTTACATTTTAAAAGTTACATGGAAGTTAAAGTCTCATTGCAATTCAATAATACATATGCTCCTCAGTTAATTGTACATAAAATGAAATACAGGGTGTTGACCCAAGTAGATGTCGTGGTTTGACCCCAGCCAGCAACTAAGCACCACGCAGCCACTCACTCACTTCCCCTATCCAGTGGGATGGGGGAGGAAATCGGGAAAAAAGTAAAACTCCTGGGTTGAGATAAGAACGGTTTAATAGAACAGAAGAGAAGAAACTAATAATGATAATGATAACACTAATAAAATGACAACAGCAATAATGAAAGGATTGGAATGTACAGATGATGCGCAGGGCAATTGCTCACCACCCGCCGACCGACACCCAGCCAGTCCCCGAGCGGCGATTCCCTGCCCCCACTTCCCAGTTCCTAAACTAGATGGGACGTCCCATGGTATGGAATACACCGTTGGCCAGTTTGGGTCAGCTGCCCTGGCTGTGTCCTGTGCCAACTTCTTGTGCCCTGGCTGGGCATGAGAAGGTGAAAAATCCTTGACTTTAGACTAAACACTACTGGGCAACAACTGAAAATATCAGTGTGTTATCAACATTCTTCTCATACTGAACTCAAAACATAGCACTGTACCAGCTACTAGGAAGACAATTAACTCTATCCCAGCTGAAACCAGGACAGTATATAATTTGGGAAATTTTACTTTTAATATAAAACAAAATCTAAACACCAAATACTTTTTTGTTTAGGAGGGTAATTATTGATACAGAAGATCACATTTGGCCACTACTTTTGAAAATACTGCCCTCTTTCCCCCCACCCTGAGTTCATCCATCTATAATTTTGAGGTATACAATACTTCCATGAGATGCAATATATTGATATCTAGAAAAGTGACTAAGAATCTGAATGAAAGTATTTAAAAAACTGTATGTTTATTACATTCACACATTACATGCAGTAAAGCAAAGACTTGCCCTGCAATGACTGTGGTATGGTCTTTAAGTCATTGATAAAGTATTAGTAATTCATTATTCATTAAAATGGTAATGCTTTAACACATATTTGTAGCCTACTGAAATGTTTCAGTATTTCTTTATCCAAATATTTGAGTGGCAAATTCCTAAGTGCTAGGCAAGTCATTCTATCTCTGCCACATTTTTGTCAAAGAAAGCATGTTTCTGCTGGTGTGTTAAAGAGCTCTGAGATTTTTTTCTCTCCTGCTCAGATGTCCAGTTATGGTGTTTGGCAAATTTCAAAATGTTGTAAATGAGAAGTGGCACCTCCAGTGTTCTTTCAGGTAAGCTGTTTCAAAATACTCTAAATAACACTGCAGCTCTTCAGACTCTTCTGCTCAAGTGAAAATAAGAGATTCAGGGATTGGTTCCAGTATTTTTTGCCTGTGGAGGGAAACTGCTTGTCTGACAAGTTAATATTTCTTGTCCATTTCCCTGGAGTGATCAAACTTAAAATCCCACATAAGACAGAACATCTGTTTATGCACAAAAACCCTTCCACGTTCATCCATGCAAGCTGGATGTATATCAGTTCTGAACTTTCTTTCACCAGGAAGGAACTGTGGAAAGTCATTAATGCTTACATACCCTTCTTGAGAGACGTGCTTCAGACAAATAGGAACTGCAGAGCTCCGTTCGTGAATAACTGAGTGACTTTCAACAGCTATTGCAAAGCAGATCAACGTACTGACTACTATTTTCTTGCCCTAGTATCTACTATCACTATAAATAGTTACTTTTGCAAAGATACACTCATACACAACACTTGGTAGCAGTAGAATTTGAGAGTATAAATGCTAACTGAGTAAGATATTCTTAGCAGCAGCCGCATGCCAGATATTATGATCTTCATTCATTAGTAACAGTATTAAATTTGTCTAAATAGAGCCTTGCCTAATCAGCTTTAATGACAAAAGGGAGTCTTCTAAACCACATCATCTGAATTGGCTGCAGGGAGGGATTCCAAACTAGACTCAAGGTACAGTGCAGAATATTCTACTGTAACTTATCTTCTATTGTAATACAGGTTCCTCTTAGGCTTATTAATGCAGAAGGAATCCTAATGATAATATAATCCTCTTATGTTTGTAGTGTTTTTCTTCTGCAAGAAGTAGAGTAGAACTGCCACTGTGCTATCTAATGAGTCATTAAACTCATTTCAAAATAGTGAGAAAAAGAGGTCACACAGGCATAATTTCAGATTTTGCTTCAACAATTTAACAGGATTTCTTCCCTGCTTAGATATGGCCAAATAGTCTTTGAGGATTTTGATATCTGAAAGATCAAGTACATTTGCTTCCCATTGTGAAGATTTAACTGAGATTATATTCCTAAAACGAACTGGTCTTATAGAACACACTACAACAAATACAAAAATTTTAGTCAGGGCTGACACATAGGGTGAGGTACCAATAACTGCTGCCCTCACAAACGTCCACTGATTAGTCCTGATTAAACACCTGCTTTGTTTTGAGCGTGAGTTATCACATTCAGATTTAATAAAGGACTTAAGTTTGTGCTTAAATTCCACCTAAGCCAGTGTGAATGAAGCACTTGCTACAAATTAATGAGGTATTTTAATGATTTTTTTTAAGCTGTGGTCAGAATGCATGATCAGCAAAATGGAAAGGTATAGCTAGACAGACTTCTTTTCTTACCTTTCATTTTCTTCATCAATGTTTATTTCACCTCTAGAAAAAAAACAAAACAATGGTCACTCTGTTGTTCTTACATTTTTTCTTTATTCTTCATGCATATATAATGAACATTATTAAGAACTACAAACATTTTATCATTTTTTTAAGCACCCCTTATTTTCTATCACATTTTTAAAACTCTGAAGTGGGAAATAAATATCCCTGTATTTGCAAGCCACATTTTCTCAAAACCACTTGATTACATTTGTTTATTTTTTAATAGAAAAGGAAGCAAAATTAAAATTTTTTGAGAGCACTGCATTTATACAATATATGTGTTCTATCAAAACATTGAAAACAGTAAAGACAGCCAAGGCTGTAGAACATCATGAAAGAGATTTTTCATGTTAAAATTACTATTTTATGAGCAAGACTGTGTTCTCAAATTGATTTTTTTTTTTTTTTTTTTTTTTTGGTCACTGGGTTACTCAATGGGTTACCATTCACTTTCAAGCAGTTTTGAGACCTGTGCTTTTTATATAGTGCATGTAAAACATATAGTTCCTGACCCATCATTAAACACTTAAAGGCATTTAGAATCAAAATCTGTAATCATGTAATAATTTTTAAAAGAATAAAGGAATTTGTGAGCATTCCTGGTTCACTAGTCACTAGACAGTTTCTGTGCATGTTCCACTTCTGCAATAGGGTCTGTGATGATTTGGACCAAGCTTCCAAATGGTTATTTTCCTATAAATATATGCTTCAACAGACATTAACAGATTCAGACTCTTCACCATAAAAGTCCCGCATGAAAACTGACCCATTTGATGTATCAGCTATTTTTAACCTGTATATCCAGACTCCTCAGCCACACAGATCTCCAGTTCCTGCAGCATTCTTACTTGACCAGAAAGCTAGACTTTGCAGCAACTGTCTTAACAGTGTGACGAACTGCTTGCCACAAATTACATGCTTCTGGGAGAAGAGCCAATAATGGTGGCTGAATGTTAGAAGTGAAATCAGTTCCAATGGCCACCTTGGGATTTCTGGTGGCTGAAAGGAAGGTATTTCTCCAGAGAGTTAGAGGAAATTAAATATTAAAAGTTCAAATGATAATTGAGATAATTAGCTTTGATCTAATTCTAAAAAGTTAATTGAGTCAAAGCCAACTTTCGTTGTATTCTTTGCAGTCATACACTGTAAAAAATAAAGCTCTGCAGGTGGTGTAAAAGAGGTACTAATAGCAATATCTTTCAGAGAAAAATAATTTTCATCATCTCATTTGTATCAAAGAATGGTAACTTGCTTCATGTTAGCTTGAATGGTAACTTGTTTCATGTTAGCTTGAAAATATGGATGTGAATATGGAAGGACACAAGATCTTACACTAGTCACACCTGGATTACTCAGTGCATTTTGAACTGCCCTATTTAAATCCTAAATTCCTTGAGACTTGAACCATTTCTTCTTCATTTTTATTTTGCTCAGGATCAGGCATATGCCAGTGAGACATATCTGTTACATATCTGTAAGCAACAGCTCATAACTACTACTCTCAGTGTCAGAATAATATAAAAACAATTTTAAGTTTGTTATTGACACATTAGTAAAGTTTTACCCTGACATTGGGAAAGCATAAACTGCATTAGCTCAGTTAAAACAACTCCACTCTCAAATTCAAGATTTGTTTGGCAAACAGACCTTACAGTCTTCATAGTGTGAAATAAAACCTTAAGAGCATAAATGCAGCTGGGACACTCAACAGACAGTATGTTGTATTTAATTGCTTGCTAGTTGAAAGTAATAGCGATTCAAAACCCAGAGTTTTATTTAGGAGCTATGCTGGTTTTGGCTGGGACAGAGTTAATTTCCTTCACAGTAGCTAGTATGGGGCTGTGTTTGGGATTTGTGCTGGAACCAGTGTTGATAACACAGGGATGTTTTCGTTGTTGCTGAGCAGTGCTTACCGGTAGCCAAGGGCTTTTCTGCTCCTCACCCCAGCCCACCAGCGAGCAGGCTGGGGGTGCACAAGGAGTTGGGGGGGGACACAGCCGGGACAGCTGACCCCGGCTGACCCAAGGGGTATTCCAGACCAAGTGACGTCATGCTCAAGCAAGGAGGAAGAAGAAGGGAGCGGGGGGACGTTCGGAGTGACGGCGTTTGTCTTCCCAAGTGACCGTTACGCGTGACGGAGCCCTGCTGTCCTGGAGATGGCTGAACACCTGCCTGCCCACGGGAAGTGGTGGATGGATTCCGTGTTCGGCTTTGCTTGCGTGTGCGGCTTTTGCTTTACCTATTAAACCATCTTTATCTCAAACCACGAGTTTTCTCACTTTTATGATTCCGATTCTCTCCCCACCCCACCCTGGGAGAAGTGAGCGAGCAGCTGTGTGGTGCTTAGTTGCTGGCTGGGGTTAAACCATGACAGAGGCTAAATTGGAAAATATGCACAGATACCGTGGGGAATATTCCAACACAGCATAAATCTGGAAAATTGTAACTTGTCACTAAATGAGTTTATTTGCTATGGTGGTACAGTACAATCAGAGACAAGTAGCAAAGGGAGGTCTGTCTGGTGACGTGAGAAGTATGTGTTTCAGTTGCAATAACTTAATAAGTGACTCTGAGGATCTGTACCATTTGGGTGGTAGAGATAGACCCACATTGCTAAAACTCAACGTGTCTTGCTATAGAACTTTTACATACCCACACAAATACCATTTGCGAGTTGTGATCCTTATTTACTTAATTTCTAAAATAAAAGTGAAAAAACCTCAAGTAAAGGAACAACAAACCAAAGTGGGGAACAAACTGCCTGGACCTCTGCACTTAAGGACTATCAAGGGCCAGACTGGTGTTCTATAAAAGTTTTCTGAATGTTCTGGACCCACGGTCTAAAAACCACATTGAAATTGAGCGTGCTTGCTATGTGTTTCACATAACCCCTTGAGAGCCAGGCTGTTTGGACATGGATATTGTTCCCAGCAGCACTTGAGTCCTAATTTTAAAATGGGTCTGAATTCAAAAGGGGGCCTAGGGGATATGCACCATGCAGTGCAGAGATTCCTGAGCCAAGATGTAGGGCTCGTTAGTTCAGTCAAACTCAGTGCCACCGGTCTGCACCTAGACCATGTCCGGGTCCAGAGCTATGCTGAGTTCTGAGTTGTTCTCCCATGCAGACATGTCTGTGGGTGCATAATTAGCAACTTAAGGGAAAATTAGCTCTTAAGTTCAAAACTGCATTTCTCGAAGCCCCCAATTCATCTGCGGCCCAATTTCTGAGGTGCTCAGCCTGTAGAAAACCTACTTTTCCATGCTTAAATTCAGCCTGTGTTCTGCGTTCAACTTCTACATTAAAAATCCTCAGTCTTCATAGGGACAGGAAGCTTAGCGCTTATCTCAGATCCAAATTCCCCAAAGGTCCAGAATGTATGCATTTCTCCTTTGTCCTCAGGGGGGAACTTGATTCTGTAGGCATGCCTTCACATATCTAAGACACAACTGGTGTTAGGCTCCTTATAAAATACATTGTCAGACAGCATTTTCTTTTATAAAAAGGCCTTCTTTTCCCCCAAAGCACGCAGTCAGGTTGTGAAAGAGATTAATTAAATTCTAACCAAGATTACTCAGACCCACGCCAGCCCCCAGACAAAGCCCTAACTAGCAAACTCTTCTTCGACTTCGGGCACTTTGTATGCTTTCTTTGAAGCTAAGCCACTGTTCAGGATTTATTAGAAAAGCAAAAAGTAATCCATCACCTGAGAAGTATGTAACCAAACTCCCCAGCTCATGAGGAGGGCTTCAAACCTGCTAGATATTTGTAAGAATGGCATCAGCAATGGATTAGCTATTACTATAGGCAGACAGGCATTGCCCCATGCTGTGTAGCTGATATCATGGGAAATAAATCAATAGCTACCACCTACTGGACTTTCAAGCTATTCAGGCTTCAATTAGCATTAGTATTATTTTCTACAGATTCCACAGTTCATTAGCAAGACTTGACAGTCCTGACAGCTGGTGCTTTGGAGCACTCCTGTATAGTATTCTTCAGTGACCTTGACGAACCTTTTAAATCACTTTAGGTCTGTTTTGCAGAACAGATTGTCCATGCTGAATTTATAACCTGCACTGCTACTGAGGCAGCTTTCTTGGCTTCTGTCTCCCAATTTCTGAACATCTGCTATTCAGAAAATCTAAGTCATCACCTGGACATTGGATGAACTTCAAGGTAACCAAGTTCCTAAGAACATATTTTGCCTCATTTCCCATACAATATATTGAGGTTAATATGTATTTTTCTAATTCCTATGGCAGTGTGTGTTGCAAAATGAAACTACTGAAAGTCAGCTTTTCAGTCATGTAAATGTATCAGCACAGTCAGCAATGTCTGAAACTGTTACAGAGATTTTACTATCATGCCCTAGAGAAGGTAAAGTTTGGTTCCTTTACAATCTTATTTTTTTGTTTAATTTCACTGTTGTTTCTATGCCAGCTAGCAGCATCCCTCCCCACAATCCTGTAGTCTTTCCTGTAAGTCAGACCCAATTTTGTCTGTTAGTATGGAGTTAGGTTTTTTGGACAACTGCCCAGACCCTCAGCAGAGTCACTTCTCTCCTTTGTCTTTCCAGTATGTACGAAGTGCTCATAAGTCACATTAACTAGAATTGAGGCAAAGCAACAAATCAAACAAATAACTGTAATGACTAGCAGGGAGAGCAGAGACCTGTTTATAATTGCTCAGTTTGCCGAGTACATGGATGTTAACATGACTCACTCCAGGGCAATTATGTTGTAGCTTCTGACAGGTGTGATATGGCATTGTTGATTTTGGCAGATATCTCTAGTACAGCTACTCTAGTCGACCTTGAAAACTCTGATGTCAGCATTCACTACTGTGGCCCTGGTACTGACCCTTCTCTTCTTTGAGAAACTGAACTTTAATTCTTTTGCTCAATATTCCAAAAAAAAAATCTCTGATTTACCTGATTTCATTGATATTTTTTGTTTGTGTCTTCCCCAGAATGATTGTTGATACAAACTTTTGCAGACTACCTTGCTTTATAACCCCTTTTCTGATGTCTAAAAGGGGCCTGGGGTTCTCATGAAAAGGATCTGTATGCTACAGTTAATCATCCACATAAAGTATCTCCCACTTCCTTATCCCCAAGGATAAGGGAATAAAATTTGAGCATTATTTTAACAATTCATACCATACCCAAAGTCTGAGCTGCTTCCATATGAGCCTGTTCAGTCTGAAGGTCCTGCCGTCTTGACAGCCCATCTTTCAGCAGGACTTACTCGTGCAATCTAATCTGCATAAGCAGGATCACATACCTTCAGGGTCAAAGCTCACCTTTGTCTGGCTTGAATATTCTTCTGGCACAGCGAGCTTGGATCTATGTACAAAAGACACACATTGACCAGCCAACTCAGATTTACAGATGGATTTGGGCTCTTATTATATTTACGTATTTTTGACAAATGTTCTAAATCTGTCCACCCATATTTTGTGCTAAAAGCCAAAATGAAATAGAATGGAAAATAAGAGAATATAAAAAAAAAAAACAACAACCAAAATCCACACTTCCCACTTCTTTTAGTTATCCATATTGTTGCAGGTAATAGTGGATTTCTTTCACAGGCTTTTCTCCTTTTTGTTCACAAATGTTAACAAAATAATTTCCTTGAATATTACCTTTATTCATAGCAGCTCAAGACCTTTGGGGTGACATTTTCATTTCTGTTGAGCAATGTCTAATTGTTCTAATGTCTCAAGATTTCCCCAGGAAGCTCCCACAATATCTGGGACCACCGGTTACTCATGGTTGTTGCACAATGCCATTTCCATTCTTTGACCAAGTGTCAAGCTCTGACAGCTTAAGCACTTGTAATCAACAAAATTTTGCCGACTTGCACATGAGGATAGTGATTTGGACACCAAGCTAGAGCATTTCAAAATGACCTGGTTTGATAAATACCAGTGTTTAGCACATCTTAAAAATCAAACACTTTAAATGTATCCTTATTTGGCACTAAATCTAAGGGACAGACAAGTGTAAACATTCTAAAGTTTATAACTTGGCTTCTATACACATTCATTTCAGGAAAATTCAATTAATTGAATGTCAATGAAAAGCTCCTTCAAATGGGGACATAAACTCAGCTGAAATAAACTCATTTTTCTTACAGAAAAATGTTTGAGGAATATTCTGTTTCCTTTGCCAAGTTCTAATACTTATTGACCTTCAGGTGAGTGTAAAGTAGACTGCAGTGATAACTGCAGTCTTGTCATAAAGTTTAGAGTCCCAGAATTTAAAAAAGCGAGTGATAGAGAATGACCAAACATATTTTGTGCTCTAATTACGAACACACACTGATTAGAACTCCTAGGGAAAATCAAAGACTGATTTCTTTCCTCGTATTCAAAATGTGCCAGGATTAAGAACATTCTCATATATAATAAAAACAATTATTAAAATATACATTGGAAACTTTAGCAAAGACAATGAAATTATTCCCCACACTGCTAGCAGATGCACAAGAAACTTCTATTGTCCAGAGAATGTGGTAAGTGACTTAAGTGAAATACTTGCCTTACACAGCAGTCTTTCATAGCAAGCTATAACTAGTAATCTACCCAGGATCAGAGCCAAAGAGGGATTAACCCATCACAGAAAGACATTCTATTTTAGGCAGCAGGCACAAATGTCTAGTGACTGAACACACTGAGCTTTGTGCAATATGCCACTGCAGTTTGCTGCTTGATGAAAAAGAATACTATAATTTATCTTAAGCTCATAATACTGTGTTGATGCATCACACCTGTCAAATTGATGTTAGTGTAGTAAACTGGTAAATCAGATGCATCTTCCAAAACCCTTCTTTGGTGACTCTTGCAGTTTGAAAAACACAGCTATAGCTTAACAGCAGCATTCTTTCAGCGTAGGAAGAATCAGATTCTTCTTGCCATCTCAGAAGGTGCCCACATTAAACAGAGAATCTAGGTTTGCTAACCAATCAAATTTTTTATTTCTTTACTAAAATGACTATTGAGCCATTGTTACAAGTGACTTTACTCCCCAGAGAACTATGCTTTAGTCCTTGCACTAGAATTCATGAATCTGATACAGGGATTAGAAAATATTTCTGTGCAAGGGGTATGTGTGCACCCTTTTGAGCTTTTATCTGTAGCAATGACTAGAGGTTTCTGCCTAGTCGTCTTCTACTACCTTTGAAAACACCGTAGACCTTACAGTTGCTGGCCACAAGAGCTTCTGTTTGCAAATCAGAACTGTTTAAAAAATTGAACAGGTTAAACCTTCCCACAAGTATCCCTCACCACTCCAGTTTCAGGGTTTATTTAACCAGCTGTAGTTTTCCCTTTTATTCATCAGTAGTATGGCTGATTCAAACCCGTGTATTCCAGCATCACAACACGTGCCCATGTGCTGTAAGACTGCACCCTGGAACATTTCACACCTGCCTGTGCCACGGGGTCTGACATGACACTGCAGAGTTCAGAAAAGCTACTTAACCAGCGAGGGAAATGCTCATAGTGGGTAGGCAATTATATAACTCTAAAATTCTAGGTATGTTACCTTAAAAGCATTTCTGATCGGCATTCCCCAGATGACAGACCAAGGAATACAATTTATAGACCCAAAAGTCAGCTTGAGAATAAAGTGCTTCATGTTACTTTGTATAATGCACATTAACCCCTTTTAATTTATTCCGGTGGTACTTTGCTATTCCTGATTTTAACGCACAGTGAAGAGTGTTTTCTGGCATTTGAGTGATAAGTCAAGATCTATGTCTAAGTTATCTGAAAGCAGCTGACAGTTTAAATAAGCTGAAAACTTGAGCCTTTATTTAGCCTTGTACATCATTAAAATGTGTATGGAAATCATACACACTCATTTTCATATACTTTAAAATACTCTTTCATAAATTAGATCTATCTTCTATAGAAGCATTTCTCATTTTGTGCAGTAGAGGAATGAACAGCTATTTCCTATTTTGCTTTATCTTCATGAATGGATGTATGGAACTGTCTTATTTATGGCATATCAATCAGTCTCTCTCCTGAACACACAGTTGTTTGCCTTCTCATGTAATTCTATTTGTCCAGCATTTGTAGCTCTTCACAAACATGGTTGAGCTTAAATTTGTACCACTGTGGTGAGCTGGCATTCTTATTGCCAGGTACATAAATATCAGAATTCTGCACTGATTTGGATTCCCAATTTCAAGCACTTCTGCAAAGAATTTACCATTCTGTGCTATCACCTGTGTACAAAACACAGCTTTTGCTTTTAATTGCAGCTTTAAATGCTCAACATTTCCAATACAGTGCTCAGCAACTCAACTTACATCTTCAGAAATGAATAATTGCATGTGGAAACCCAGTCTAAATTTACACTACATAGAAACTATGTGACAGAGTCAAGGATAGAATCTAGTTCCCTAGAGTGACTGTCTTTTTTTTAAATTTTTTTTTAAGCTTACCCATTCCACCCTATATATCTCACAAATTCTCCAACAAATGGAACAGTTATCCCAGAGACAGCAAACTAATTCAGCCACAGTACAGATCTACCTGGTGCACGGAGGTAGGCATGGCTGAGGGGAAAATGGAGTGTGATCATGTCGGCTTAGATCAGAACTCCATAGGTTACAAAACTAGAAGGGCCCATCTTGATCATCTAGTCTGACAACCTTTATAGGAACAGGCCATGGGAACAGCTCAGACTGAATTCTCCTTTCATAATGCGTAAGTACAGAAGAACAGAATTAAAAATGTGCAGGCAACTTTCATTCTGACAGTCCACAATTTTGAATGTCTCTTTTTGTAGCGTAGATCTTTTTCAAGAGAGGAGGAAGGGTACAACTGTTTCATGTTTAATTCCTAGTTGCTGTTTTCCAAAGCAATCAGAAATTCCATCAGAATAATCTATAAATATCCTCCTGATCCAATTTCCTTCCCTCTGGGGTGTGTAAAGTACTGGCTTTGTAGCGTGCCAGTGAAGTGACCATGTTGTCTTACTACCACAGATGCCAAGGGAGGGAGGCTACGGAAGCACTGCCACTTTAGATGAAAATATGTTGTTCGTGGGACAGTGTGGGAGGTTGGGGGGTGGGATATGGGGCTGTGTTTACAGCTGGGGAAGAGGGAGCTGGGGCAGAAGCAGAGAGGGAGATTTATTATACTTTACTCTCTGCATGCCATAGTTACCGTGTTCTCAGTCAGTGGCATGCGTCCCTTGGAACAATGCCCACCTCCGTAACTATTTCGCTAGTTTATTTACTTATAGACTGAGTGCCATTTCTAAGTCACTTACCCATTTTAGTGGCAAACACCTACGCCACTATATCATTTACAAGTGCTGTGTCTCAGTTAGCTTCACCTAAGGAGGCATCTGATAGACAGATTGTTTCCCTGTTGATAGTTTGTACTAACGAGCAGCAAAACTTGGCAATCTCTCCGTATGGATTAAATATCAAAACTCTGTGTCAGTGTCTGGTCAGAATAGGGTGTACGGAGAACTCGGCAAGCAGCAGAAGGAATCCCTTCTGCTCTGCGCATCAGCTGAAAGAGTCGATCTGCTGAGGTTCCTTCAACCGAAGGCAACGCTTGGGGAGGGCAGCACGCAGCAGAGCGCCTGCCGCTGCTGCCTTGCCACACGCCATCGCCGCCCTCCCTGCCCCAGCTGCCAGGCTGCACGTCACACCACACGTCCACTGAGCCCCCGGGTTGCTCAGTCACACCCCCCTCTTCCTAAGCTCCTGGTTGCCACAGGCAGTGTTTTTGCCTCCAGGTATGTGACTTTCTAGAAAGTCATGCATAGAAAGTACGGTAACAATACTAAAAGCTTGCGGTTGTGGGCCAAATCCTGCTCTCGGGCATACTTGAATATGGCTGGAATTGAACAGTTAGACATTTTTCAGATCTGAGGATGTGCATAATCTATTTCCCTCATCCAAATGTCTCATCTTCTAATCCAATCAGCCAACAAGTTTGATCCCCGCTGTGTAGATTTGATTTGCAAAATCAAATGGAAACGGCCAGCCTAAACCCCATAGTACTTCAAATGTCATTTTACCCACAGTCATCATGCAGTTAATGCCGTGAAAGTAACAGTGCTGTGTTTGGGGGATGGGCTAAAGCCCTGCCTGAATGTTTCTTACCTAAGAAGGGAAGAGATCTTTCTTATTGCTGCTATTAATCTGACAGTAGAGCTGGAGGGACCAATTCAAATTTAAAAGCTAAATTTAATCTGAAATGATCAATACCCTGGAACTTGGCATGTCCCAAAAGATTAGGCCAAATAGCAGCATCATGTATTCTGAGCTCATGTTGCAAACCACTGTGCAGTTACTAATTCTATTAGGGAGAGCATATTTCCTCCTCCTCACCCGTTTCCAGTGGACTGGCCCACGCTAATGAATTTGACATTCAGTGTTCAGAGAATCAATGGTTAGCAATATACAGAAAAACCTTCTTTGAAACCAGGCAAAAATGTATTTCACATCCCTGTCATAAGAGAAAACATTTGGGTTTTAATCCAAATGGGTAATGCCTTCACCATGAGTAAGTGAATTTTTAAAGCTGATATTTGTTCCTGACTTACAAACCCTTTAATGGCACAGTGTGCATGGAGCTGCGTACTACAAGCTTAGGGGGCCATCCATCCACACATAGCTAAATTCAAGACCAGGGTCTTTCCTATTTTCCAATCGTCACCCTAGCATGCATCTGAAAGTCACTGTGTCAATGGTGCTGGCAGCTCATTTTAGCGCAATACGCAAAAATGAGCTTTGGATTCTGAGCAATGTGACAACCAGTTTAGATTAAGATTTTTCTAGGAGTTAGATTCTTTTTTTTCTACGTTACAGGGATTTTTCTGTAACCCTGGATTCTTCCTATATGGCAGCTGGTATGGAGTAACTGAATTATGTAAGGAGGGGCTGAATTTTTTGTATTAGTGGCCTACTAAAGCTAGAAGCTAGAAGCAAGCTTGCTACTATGACATTCCATGATGTTATTACACTCTTGGCTGCATAGAAACAGATCATTTGTAAAAGTGTTGATAGTTTTTTCATACTTTCTCTCATCTCAGAGGATGAAGGAATAAAGCTCAAATTTAGCTCTCAGACTTAGTATTTCAAAAATGGAATGGAAATAGGGCAGCTTTCTGTGCAGTTGTGACTGTGTTTTAGTAAATTCACAGAACACTTAGATTCTAAAGGGACAGGCCCCATGATGCTGATATTGTGTATAGAACCATCAGACCTCAGGACAATCACCCATCATGAGTTATTACAGTCTGGTGACCTATTATTCCTTTTCTTGCTCAGCTAGAAACAGTGGACCAGACACTGGCCCAGATAAAGCAACACTGGCATCAGTGGTATTTAAAGACAGGTGTTGATGAAAAGGGACAGTTTTAATTATGTACTTTTCTGAATCAGAGCCATAGGCATATACCCTTACCCTGTTGAAATCAAAGATTTCATCTGACTTCTGTGAGAGAAAAATAAGCATGCACTCTGAACTGAGATAAAGGAAAACCTACTCCACTGAATTCAGTTGAGTTTCAGCACTTTCAGAATATTGGAAACTTTTAAAAAGTTACAGAGTCAGTGTACATCTATTTATATTCACCCATCTAAAAATTGTATAAATTAAATGATACATGCAAAATACCTGCATATATCTATAGCCCCACAGTAGTCTAACTCCACATTGAATGCAAAGCAAAGTATATCTAAACACACTTACAGCGTAAACATGTAAAACGCATAATTACTATTATTTTAAAGCTAGGTCTGGATTATCACATCTTAATGTCAATCTGCACTGGAACAAGCAATTTTAGCATGAAAACAAGGTTGAACATGTTCACAGAAAGTTGAGCCCAGCCCTGGTTTTAACTTCTCTTTACTTAACATCCAGTTGCTGGACCAACTGCGGTAGCAACTGGTTGGCTTGGAGCCCTCTTTTGCTTCTCTTTGTTTTGATATGACTGACATGGCACTCTGTTAGAAGTTCTTCCTCTTTGAATAGCTGGTTTGGAGACCATGTAGAAGTCTTTAAAGATACCCTAAAAAAGAGAGGGGGAAAAGCCTGAAGATAAAAACCACCTGTTGTCTGTAGTACAGCGAGTTCCCCCCACAAAAAAAAATCATTTTCCTTCAGACAGTTGCCTCAGTACATACTGGTTTATTTATATGACGGGTGTCCAGTTCTGAACACTGCCACCCATCACAAAAGGAAGCCATTTAAATATTCTACAGACCAAGAAAAACACATTATCTGCTCTGCTTTGTAACTGGCATTACCACCAGGCTACCCACTGATAAATGTCCAGCAAGACCTGAATTCTTCTTTCTGATTTACAAACGAACAAGCCCTTCTACTTCAATATATTACATTGCTATCACCCTATCAGTCTGAGAATGCGTAACATTCATTAATCAGAGCATCTGTTTACCAGCCTTTTCTTGCTCCTTATAAAGTCAATACCAGAACTGCCTTAGTAGGGTCAATACCAGAACTGCCTTAGTATGCAATGTCATAGTGAAATTTGCGCCAGTCCTGCTCAGCTGCTGCTACCTCAGAGACATCCCTGCCTGGCTTTTTACATTTGCAGAACGCTAAGAGCAAAGAGACCAGTACACAAGTAGTCACCTCCCTCTGCAGCATCTCACAAAACCTGAACAGCAATATAAATCCAAACAGTCTTCCTGCTGAACAGTTCTGAAGGATACTCTGCCTTCCTGATTCACAGCCCATCCTTGAGTTTTCAGCAGAGTACCGTTCCGTACTTGGTCTTGTGTATTGCTAATAACCACCCAGCTTCCTAATCTGACTGAACACCTGTATTTCTGCAAAATTTGTATTTTTACATCACATAACACACAACTATTCAGAGATACTGTGGTTTATCCCACAAAGAAGCAGAGTTCATTTGCTCATGCTGACTACCCAGCTAGCGTTCAGTTAGCTGACAGAGCTACGCTGTGTCATATAAACATAACCTGATCAAATGTCGTTCTGTTGCCATCAATGGCAAAAAGCACCCTACCAAACCAAATAAGGCCAGGATCTCACCATAAATGTATTTCAGCCATGTAAGTGGGAGGCAAGCATGCAATGTCCATTTTTAAAGCAGAATCACTATGTCATGGTGATACTTAACGATTTTTCAGGGTTGACAAGAGAAGTCTAGCCCTTAGGACTCTCAGAAATACCCTACAGACATGCAAGCATAACCCTAAAGCTTTAAGGAAGCTTTAACTAGCACATGAATCAGTATTTTGCATGCAGGAGAGTTTCCTATTGAGCATTTAAATGCAGGGGGTTAGTTCCCTAAATATAAATAGCCACTACTGAAAAACTGGGTTAATAACAATATAAGTCTAGAAAAGTATTTCAAAGCCAAGTACTTTTTCTTGCAGTCTGTAGTGTGTCACTCAGTGCTCTTAGCCCCACATGAAACTGGAAGTGTGTTTCCATGAAGAATGCAGAGAGCCTGCTACAACTTTCATCTGTGTCTGCCAGAAAATTCTGACTGAGAGATTTAATGGCTGACGGTTCCGCATATGTTTCTGTCAACGTGATCCTCGACTCCAACTGCGTCCTACAGAGAAATGCTTGAACACACGAGAGCTACAGCTGAGCCGCACGATGACAAAGGCAAAGCTGACACAGTGATCCGGTTTTAGAACAGAGACAATATCTTAATTCATCATCTAGAATAGAAAATGTACTGCTTGAATAGAATGCCATGATTCATAGCTGGATTGCCATCATGTATGTTTTTTACATAAGGCAGCAAATAGATTTGGTAGGACTCTCTTAATTATTATCTGTTAATTTATTCTAAGGATTCTACTGCATGAATTCACAACTTGAAATCTGGTACAACTTGCTTTATTGTGTTGTTGGTTTACCTGCTGTACCTCTCAGCCAAAATTCCTCTATTTTTCTATATATGGAAGACTCTCATCTCATTAATAGTTAAGCACACATTACGGATTACCTACAACATTCTGTAAGGCTTTAAGAAAGATATACATCACGTTCCTTGTGTTCACTCGTTCCTTTCAAAGGTGTGGGCTTACAAGCTCAGACCTCCGCACAAGGGGCTTGATAGTTTAATAAACCATTCAACAAAGCCAAGCTAGTCCATAAAATCTGAGTCGAAATCAGGAGAAATCAATAGTTTGGGCTGAGATTTTGTTTGTGTTTCAAATCAAAACCTGGGTCATAAGCTCCCAATAAATAAATCCAGCTGTCATGCCATACTAATCTCACTGCCTACTGATAACGAAAAGAGAAGCATCTTCTTGGGCAGAGCAGGTGTTAGAAAAAAAGCAGCCTGTCTGAGCCCCAAGCCCAAGTACACGGTTGCGTCCCGCTGGGTTAAGTTACGAAGAAATCCAAATCATTCAGTGTGGGGGTGAAAGGAGGGAGAGGCCCATGCCTTTCTTTCTCCTTAGGCTCCTCATGAGCCTAACGCTGCCCCTCCTCTTTGAATATGGTTATCAGCAAATCTGACTCTGAACAGCAACTAACAGATATTCATGACGACAGCAGCTGCAAAGTTGTTAAAAATATACAAAATTTCATTGTGTGGGTGGAAAGATTGCCCTTGCTGAACAGAGACAGAAATCCTAGCGGCCCAATATTTTCGGCCACAGCTTGCTATATTTTGACACATAGTCTAGGAACCCCAGTCTGTGTTGTCCTTGTCGTTGTCCTTGTTATCCTTGTTGAAGATCTTTTAAATGCAAGCTTTTAAAATAAAAGTGTGAGGCCACTTTTTTTTCCCCCCCTCTTGAACAATGCTTTCATGTTCAGAGAGGGGAAAAGAGAAATGATTTTTCCACCTGCTATCAATACACCAGGCCAAGCTGCCTGGGGTAGCTAAAAAAAAAGCATTCCACAACTCTGCATGGATTCCAGTGGATTGCTTAGCAGAGCCAAGATTTGCAGCTTTCAGCTGCTCCTGTGGGTTTGTGCGGCAAAGTGCACAGAAAATGCCATGCCAACGATTCCTTCAGAGCAGATGGGGAGATGCATATTTACTAATCATCACAGAAACTGTTATATGTGTTTAAATCCTCTTTATAAAAACAGTTTGCTTTCCAGCCATTTATTGAACAGCTCCTAAGCTGAACCTCTGCTCAGCAGTACGTGACTACACATTCAAGCTTTTGCTCTCTCTCCAGGATCCAGTTGGGCAATGAACGGCAGTGACCACAACATGCTCCCACCGTAACTGTGACTCCTAGCAGCCTTTCTGACAGCTAAAATTGTCTAGGACTTCATGGTTCCGTATTTCTGAAAAGGAGGTTGCTAATTACAACTAATGCAGAACATAATATCTAAAAGTGGAAATTTTGAGGCTTAGCCTAGCTTTTTGCCATAGTGCTATAAATTACCTCCAGAAATGCACTCAAATCGAACTAAGAGATCTAACAGGTATAACTATCATGACTCAAAGCTGTACTTTGCTTTCTAGACAGACACCTAAGCCTTTAAACTAATCTTGAAAAAGGTGTAAGTTCCTTGGCCTCTCTGAAAGCTTCTGAAAGCACCTAAAACAATTTTAAAAAAATTTACCCTGAGACTCCAGCCACCCTTTCTATAACTGAAGGCAGACAATACTTGAAAATACTTGTGCCTTTGACAGTCATTTTTCCTTGTTCTAAGCCAAAGGGAATGACTGTATGATTTCTTCTGCATGTAGTGAAGAAACAGTAAATAAGTAGCCCTGCACGCTCTCAAAATCACTCTTGCCCTCTGCAATTATCTTTAGCCTCCATCGTAAAATTAATACACAGATGACTTAAAATATCAAACCGATAAAAGCAGCCCAGCTCTGTAGTTTCACAGTTGCCAGGGGTGGTGGCTGCAGGAGGCAGCGCTGCAGAATAAACAAGCACTCTGGCATTTGTCTTGCACATTATAAAGTGCATGCTGGGGTTTGCTGGGGTTTTTTACCCAGCAAACCCTGAGTACACCTGTTGTATTTTTACCTTCAGCTGAAATCACTGAAAGGGTTTGAGACAGCAAGAGCCTTCATTCCCTATGATTCAACACGATGTAAAACCTTAGGTCCCACTCCTGGCAAGGACTCCTTGCTGCTACATTATTGTAACTATTAATAATTGCTAATAACAACATTATTAGTACATTGCAGCAATTCTTTTTTATATTCTGCAATATTTGCTCCACAGATCCTTTTTGTATTTCTCTCCTCTCTGCCTTTGTCTCTAGTTTGAGGCAATTTCCTACTGAATGAACTTAAAACCATTAGTTCTTCTTGCTCCTTTATAAACTGGATTGAACTCCTTCTTTATTTCAGTTATTTGCATTTTCATTCATTTATTGCATTATCTGCAGTGTGTCCGCTTTGCATTGCAAAACTTCTTGATGTTTCTGAAAGATTCACTTTAAAGCAATAAATAAAAATAGCTTAAGACACTATCTTGTGTCCTCAAGAAACAGTGTCATTTGTTTACAGCTTAGAATCATGACAGCAGCTGCATGCAGTCCAGGATCGCACTGATTATTATGCCATGGTATCAAAAGAATGCTTTCTCTATTTGTAGCGGTGGATATATTAGAGCTATCAGTCAGAATGGAAATGTCTGCATGAAAACTCTGATAAGCGAAATAGATACTGACACTTAGAAACTTGACACCTAAAATTGTAAGAGAAACTGTGATAGAAGCAAGCCACAGAAATAATCCATTTCTTATGAAAGAAAAGAACCTAAAAAGCAGAAAGACAATTTGCCCCAGGAGCAGCAGAGCTGCAAAAGCATGGTTTCCAGTAGATTTGTAACCTTTATCCCAATCTTTCTCCCTGCTGCTTACCTCATTATAATAATTACAGCTCCTTCTGTCTCCCTTTGAAACCTCCACTGGGAGAGAAACAGCATGAGCTGTAGCTTGTTAGCAGCTACATTTGCACTGATTGGTCACAGAGTTATTCTTAAATAGATAGTAAAGCAGCTGAGCTCATCTTCAGTGAGAGCTCTTACTTGGTCTTCCCCTCTGTTAATTTTCTCAAAACTTCTAGGACCGTCATTCTCTTTGAGATTTACTTCTCTTTCAGACGTATTTGAAATCACTCTTAGGGTTCAAAAACTGTTAGGTGAGGAATAGGTAACTCAACAGACAGACAGACGGCTTGACTGCATAAGCCTATTGTCTTTAGGAAACCAGGCTGAGAAATGCTACTTTTCTCTTGGCTAGACAGCTTTGGCACTGTTAAACAGGAATGGTACAGGTGTTAAATTTTCCAAGAACCATTTCCAGTAGTCACCTAGCATGTAGCTACTCTATTTTTAAGAGTACAGAGATAAGTCCTGGTCTAAGGAATTTAATTTGTTCATAGAAGCAGAGCCAGAAAGTACCAGAACTTCAATAGGAATCTTAAAGAAGTGGCAATCTTTTGTCTGAGCAGGAGAGCACAAGATAAAATAAAGTTGAATAATACAGTAAATAGAAGTGGATGGTGGCCCAGGCCAACAGTAGAACTTAGGGCTTCTTACCTTCCACCAAAGAAGTGTGACCCTATTCCTTCTGATTTTCGAACAAGAAGAGCAGAGGACAGGTACAAGCTGGACGGACCGACGGTAAAGCCAAGCATAATCCATGCCTCTTTTTGAGGAAATGGCACGTGTTGCTCCTCGGATACAGCTTGACATTCATCGCTCTTCTTGAAGCCAACATGAACTCCACTTTTGTTGTCAAAGTTGTGTCAGGCTCTAGAGCAAGAGACATCCATTTTAAGTCATAGTCGTGGCCCAGAAGAAGCCAAGGTTGCGCACTGACTGAAAAGTAATTGACGCTGTGTAAGATTGAGATACATACCTTGTATCAGCTCCGTTTCACTATCTTTCTCTCCTCAAAAGATAGCAGAAATTTACTGCAAAATTTGGTCAAAGATAGTAGGCAGTCATTTGGCAGATGTAAGTAACTGAATAATGTAGATGGGCTCAAAAGTAATTCTAGGAGCAGATCACCATATGGAGTGGAGACAGTTGTGGAAACGAGTGTTGAAAGAGATGGAATCCAAACGCCTACTGATGAAAGACAGACTAAAGCCAGGAAAGCACAGGACTTTGAAGAATGAGGAGAAGACACAGAAACTGGAGGAGGGGAAGCTGAAACAGCAGGGAAGCGTGAAGAGTTGTCTAAAAGATTTCAAATTAGTGTGATGTGAAGATGACTTTAGTGCCAAGGAGCTGGAGATACTTAAAGAGAGAAGTGCAAGTCTTATCGTGCATTACATAGTTTATAGCATAGGAGACTGAGTTTTGGACAAAGACCATGACAGGAATGGAGAGAGCATAAATTGTGGGAGAAGATTGTTGATATTGATTTGCATCACAAAATATTTTATTGGAAGCAGGCTTTACATATATGCATACACATACATGTAAAGGATAATTCTTAATAGAATAAATACAGTTGTACTGCCCAAATAAAACTCTGTTAACCTAAATACATGACCTTTATAAGATGTACAGGGCATGAATACAAAAGCTACACTTCCCCAATGTCTCATCTCAGCTTCCAACAGTCTGCAGTTTAAAGATGTTCTGAACCAGAGGTTAGACAGAGACTGTTGTATTCAAAGTCCCAAACGATTTTTCTTCCACAAATCTGTAAAATTAAGTTTTTTTCACTTAGGGTATAAAAATGTTTCTTAGCAAAAATATCTACAATTTCATGGAGAAACACACAAACAATTACTTCATGTGATTAGTTTAATTATGTTGCTTTTTCAATTAATGCCCTTTGGTGTGTTGTCAATATGAATAAACAATACATTTCAATTAAAGAGAAAAACTATTTTTAAAGAGTTTTCCTTTTATTATGTTCTGCTAGTGTTTCCTTTATTATTGCACTTACAATTCTTAGGTTCTTGCTGACTGAGCTTTTCCATTTTCAGTAGCTCTCATGACTTGGGGAAACTTATACTTTCAAGAATATTTTTTTCTTATTTTCAGAAGTACTTTATTTCAGTATAGAGAAAACTCCATTCTGAGAATCAAATTTTCTAGACGTGGAAAAGTGTTTACAAAAAAAGAAAACAGAACATTTTCAAATGTTTATAATATTCCTTTTTGCGTCTAGAATCCGGCTGTGGTAACTTAGAAGTGAGAAGAGCACAATAACATTGAAGGCAAAGAGGTGTTGGGAGCATACTATCTTGCATGCATGAAATTCTTAGCTATGATGGAGAGGAAGACTGTGGAAAAAATGAAACCAGCAGCTTCTTAATGAATGCCCGAGAGAGAGTTGCAGCTCTAAAACCAGGTGGAGGGCAGAATTTGAGAGTCAATTGCTTTGAAAAGGAAATTCAATCACTGTGAACAGAAGGGGTCAATCAAGGATATTGTGACTGTAAAGCACCGAATCTAATCCAAAGACTTCACTCCAGTTCCAGCAAATTCCAGAAAAATGCACAGAACTCAGCAGCAGAACTTCTTTTTACCTTGTGGCAATGCCCTAAGCTCTAAAAGGGATGACTTGGCTCCTTTCACAAAAAAAGGCAATTGTGGAATTGGTATACATTCATTATTTCTTATTCTGACAAGCCCAGAAGTCTACACAAGAGCAAAAAACATATTCCTGAAGGCCTTTTATTTTTAATTTTCAAAAACGTAGGCTAATATGAGAACAAAGGCCCAAATCATGTATTTTCTACATGGATTTAATTATCTCTGCTAATACTGGTCATTCTTTTGGCAATGACATGTTGACCATTGGAGCCTTACAGCCTAGACTACCAAGATGGGTATCTATACATGGCACTTCAGTGTCATGGAGAACGCACAAGAGCTGTGATTTAGCTAACATTTAGATAGCTCAGTCTGCAGCAGACCTCAGTTACACCACTTTACATAAATGAGCGTGAGCAGTTATGACAATGAAATTCTTGCTTTACCGGCTGCTAAGGAAAAATCTATTGTTAGGCAAGAGGCCACATCATAAGGCAACATACATCCATCTGTGTTGTTCTATTTATGTGGTACAACTGCAAAAGGAGGGTGGCACATCGTCAACTTTCATATCATTCATTGACTATGGGAGCAGCTGCACCACATCCAAACTAAAACCTGAAAGTGTCACCATCAGCATATGAGAAATACAGACTCTTAGCATAGATGTTGTATTTAACTGAAAGCAGGCTCAACAGGTGATGAAGTGGTGAGGAAATGTACTTTTTAACACCTCCTGCAACACTTTATTCTTTTCAAGAAAGATGTTAATAAAGAAAAATTGAATTTTTTTTCACTTCTCATTTAATCGCCTTCAGCCTCATGCCTACTGAACAAGGTTAAAGTTATTCTAAGCACACAATTTCTGTATAAATTTCCATCTATAATAAATAATCACTCAAACGGACTCTATTTCACATACCTACTACATACCTTTACCCTTCTGGTAGAGATCATAGAAGGTTCGTATTGTTAGTATACAAGTCTCTATCTTCTCTAGGAAAAGTACACAGGTTGTCAGAACCAAAGCAGACCAGAAATAAATTATTATAGACCCTATAGTCTACTGCAAACCAAGTTAGACATTACATTTAAAGCTCCACTTTTCCCACTGGTTGTCATAAATATTAACTAAGAGCAGATAAGGCTTGGTTAATCTGTACTTCAGAACAAGTACATCAAAACTGTCAGAAGTGTAACAGGAGCAAGAATTTGTATCTTCCTGATTAGATGTTCCAAACTCTGATCTTTTATGCCCCCCTCTTAAATTCCCATATACCCCAAGTTCCCTGTTTTCTCCTACATTAAATTTCTTGTCCATCTCCAGAGCAGAGACTGTGGAGCAGGGAGGGATGAAGGGATCTCCTTCAAGTGACTTTTCTTTATGTAGGTCAAATTTATACTCACAATGGATAGCCTTTCTAGTGCAGTATAGTTCTCGGATATGAATCTACCCTTTTCCAGACAAGGGGAGGAACAACGGATAGAAATCCAGCTGATGAAGGTATATTCTGTTTTCCTAACCCACTTTTTCCATGGGTAAGTACTGACCGTTTTTTCCATTTCTTGATGTCTGAGACATCCCAGGTCTCACTCCAAGAAGTGAAAATGAAAATTGAAATTGATTGGAATACTTAAAGGCTTCTAGAAGTGCTAATCGCCCTGAAAGATGGAAAAAATATTAAAAGAACAAGAAAAAAGTAAAGCAATGGTCCTCCCATAAGCCAAAAATGAAAGTGATGCCTCTTATTCAAAAATAAAGAGGAATAAAAATATTTTCCATGTTATTTACAATGCTTTTGTTTCCATTTGTTCTAAATATTCTCTTGAACAGATATGCACACACACAAAAATTATGGTATTTTCAGAGTGCGCTAATACTATCGTTAATATCATTTACATGATAAGTCAGAGCATAACAATATCTTTGTTTAGTCAACACAATACATTTGAATACTTCATACACAGTAAACTATTTCAAAATTGTAAGGCATACGAACAAGTTATTTCACGGGTATCATGTAACACAGAAATTCTAGAGACTTTCCATGTCTCTATGAAGAAAATGAAAGCTGCAAACTCATCAGATTATGAATTCTAGCATATTATATCCCATCTCTTTGCAAAAGGAGCACTCTAAGGCTGTTTTCAACCGCAGATCCAGGTTTCAGCTCCCTCTCATTCTTCAGTTCCACGTCATTTTGACTGCAGCCACACACAATTTATGTCTATATTCACATATTCACATTCACACAACAGGTCATATAAAACAGAACAGAACTGATTGTGCTCCTCACTTTTTGAGCTGCTCTGCAATGGCCAAGAAATTTTCTTTTGAGCAGCAGGCAAGCTGTTTCATGAGTAGATCCAGCCCACCACACAGCCTTATGAGGCTTTCTAGGTTTTACCCCACAAGCTACATAAATTGCACCCTCGACAGAGCTTTGCACGCCAAAGGCAAGCAGCATATCTTTTTTCTTGGTGAATCCTGGTGAGTCTAATGTGTATGAACAGCACTGAGGCCCCTATCCAATCTTAGTACGTTTGCTTCACTTGTTAACGAGGTGTTCAAATCCTATGATACAGTTCACTAGAGTTTTGTCAGTGATACCTTACTACGGACCCAGGGAAATTTCCACGGCACTCAGTCAAATGTTTTTACAAGCAAAGTTTCTTGCGCTATTACCTGGAAGTCCTTAAGCTCTGGACCCCTATAAACAGCTTGTTTTTATGGCCCAGAGTCCGTGCTGACAAGCACAGAGGAAGAGAAGTTCCTGTGTAATAACTTTGATGAACGCTGTACACACACCACTTGACAGATCCTTAGATGATTTCATATTCAGTGCTAGATGCAAATTAAATCTTCACCATGAGTTCTCACCATTTAGACTGTCATTTATTATTCATGAAACGAGCTTGCATTCCCTCACTGTCATTATTTTCTCAGCAAAATACAACGCTACTAGGATTCTTTGCATGGCATTCATGTTCAGACATCAGATGTCTCTGGGCAGTTTACCTAGAGAAAGTATCACATTAAAAGATCAGAGTGATAAGTACTGGGAAGAATTTAAGTGCAAATGTTGTCAGATACAATAGTTCTTAAACGATCAGTTTGCGCTTTTAAAAATGCAACAAGATACATATCCTACTGTTCCATTTTGGCTCTGACACTGCATAAGCAAGGTCATTTCAGGTGATCTATATATAGAGAAAGATCTTAGTCTCTTGAATACTATACTGAAAAAAAACCTGTATAATTGACTGCTACAGGGAGAGGATCCAGCTCATTATTTGAATTACACATCCATCTGTTTCAGTCAGGATGGTTTATAAAGAGGTTGCAAGCGTTAGTTGAAATTGTCAAATAGCACATAAGAAAATTTTAAACTATAGAAGAGAGTTGATATGCTCTTGCTTTTGTGAATCAGCATTTTTTTAAAGGAGAAAAAAAAAAAGTTTATTGTGTAATCCAGGGATTTTAAGAAGCTTATACTATCTTCTTTTTTGCCCTGGACTATCTGTTATTCTGAGCCTGGATTTTATGTATTCCTTGCCCCTTTGCTTTCTGATTAATTTACTGTATTCAGTTTAGCCTCTGATGTTATTTCTCAGTGTTAAATATTAAAACAGAAACATTAAATCATAACAAACACAACAAATATATTAAAATATATGTCTTTTGCTCTTTCCTTCCTTCAAAATATTATGGAAAGGAAGAATGAAAACATGTGTCTCTACAGACTCTTGTTGCGTTTCATCAGCGTTCAATTTCTTCATGTTTTGGCTACTAAGAGATTAAGCAGATTTTGACTATGTGATTTGACACAATCTGTTAATGTGGCTCACATAGAAACACCCATTTTCTATCTTCTTTTCCTTGCTTTTTTTTATATTAGTTGCTCTAAGCTGAGGCCCCCAGTGTGCCTGCTGCTGAGATGCAATCCATTGTCCCTTGCCTCAGATCTTCCATGAAATCACAACTGGAACCTAATTTTCATGATCTGGAATTTCTTATGATCTCAATGAGAAACATTAGTAGCAATTTACTTTCTGCTTTATTCTTTACTATGTACACATCCTCTTTCAAACCTCTGGAAGTCACTGACTTCCTTAAGCTCTGGATCCCTATAAACAGCTGGCTTTTATGGTTTTTAGTCTAGATGCTAAATTCAGAATGCTGACAGATGTATTGCTTTGAAAACTTACATTTTCTACATGGTCTGGGAAAGTACCTCAACTTCTACACAGTTCTACACAGAAATATATAAACCCAAAATGTTTCAAGTTATTTGAACCTTCAATGTTTCAGATATCTGACTGCTGCTACACTGAGAAGTCAACTCCTTTCAGAGAAAATAATTTCTTCGGTTCTCAGTGTACATCCTGTTTTCCTGTGATCAGAGGAATATGTCTTCAGTTGAAGTGCTTCATAACTCCAGCATTGGGTTGTTGTGGGAAGAGAAATAGATTCATGGAGGTGCTATCAAGAAACTAATTCAGTGATTCAAGGTCTTCTTACTGATTCCAGGTACTAGCATGGGGAAAAAAGCAAATCCAATCACTAAACAAGGCAAAATTTATTCCATGCTAAATAAGTTTTCAGAGGAATTTATAGATACTGAAGTGTATATTCTGATATAGTTCGATTGCCCACAGTTAAGGAAAAGAAGGTTAGCAAAGGGAATTGGAAAATAGAGGAAAATTGCCATAAGTCTACAAAGATCTGAGAGAACCAATACCTCTTTCAACAAAGGGAAATAATAAAGCATGGAGAGAATGAAAATATGTGTATTATTTCCTCACACTAGAGTTCAAAAGAAGCTCATCAAGCTTCAGTATATGGCTTTTCTTCTCTCATAGGAAGAATAACTCAAATAAAAGGAAGTCAGGTAATAATTTTGAGATGAGCTTTCAGCATTACAGGAGGAAAGTTGACAAGCCCCCAAAAGTCCAGATACTCTTCCTATATCTCCAATTCAAACAGCGCTATTTGATTGATAAGGTCATTCTTCTAATGTGAGACCATTAATTGTCAAGTGTTCTTCCAGTTCTGCTTCCACTGTAACCTTTTTTTAACGTTTGATGTTGTTGTTTAGTTTAAGTATGATACTTGTGGCAGAATTTATCCTCCAATCCAACTCATTAGAAAGCGTGTCTTAAAACAGGTTGAGAGGGTATCTCTCCTCATAAGGACCATTAGACCCATACCTCTGCACTAGGCCTTGCTATTTTTATTACAAAGAAGCAGAATTTCCCCAGACCTACATTAATGTTCTCTTATTTGGGGATATTTCTGTGTCTTTTAGATAATGGATGAGGTGGGAATTTCCCAGTAAATATGCACTTGAGTCATCAATTATTTACAATTCACAGACGCACCAGTTTATTTCTGCGCAGAAGAATGGATCAAGATAACAGTTAAGAATTTCCCTTTTTTTTAACCACAGGAGATGTGGAAAGCCTAACCCACCAAATATGCCTGTCATACCGTCATTCTTTGGCCTACTATGAGCACATTAGCTCAACAATTAAATACAGCATCCTTGTTATTTACACTGAGATGAAGTGCAAGGATAGAGATTCCATTGCCCTCAAAAAACAGGCCAGGAATTTTTTTTTTATTTATTTTTCACTGCATTTCACCTTTTCTGGAATCTTCATGTAGGCAAGTTAAAGACAACAATCAGGTTTTTATTATACCACTCTCATAGTAGGTTTTTTCCCAGATAACAATAAAACACAGATGTTATGAATCCCAGTCTATGGTCTCACAATTGCAATGAACAAGTTAAAAGTTTAAGCTCACATTTCCTCCCCAAAGAGATATTTGCCCACTTGAAAGGTGGATATTTTTCAAACGAGGCTGCCACTAGGCTCTTCAGTTGCCCTCCTGCAATCACATGTGGTTATTAGACCAGGTCTGTTACATACCTGCAAGGTCACAAGTCTCCTCCACGGTTCAGAGGAAACAGGACAACTTGTTATGTCAGATAAGCTCAGTACCTCTCACACTCTTCAAATGGGAGCAGAAACAGAAGTGCATTTGAGAGGTGCAAGGCAGTAGAACTTCACTCTGGCCAGGCTCAGTATAGTACTTCTGAGGGTCCGATTTAGATGTTCTCAAAATTAGCTTGCTTGGGTAGGCAAGCAGCAATCTCTCCCTGAGACGGGAAGAAGATAGAAGGTTCCAAAACCGAACAGAGAATAAGAGTCAGACTGCCTGTGTCCCACTGGGCTTTTACTGCCTGTCAAGAAAGCAAAATAACTCAGCCTATTGACCTGCCCATGCCCTCAACCACCCGTCCCTTTTTTTGTTAATAATTTACATAACTTGCTTGAATAAGCAATGGTTTAAAACAGAGCTTTTAAAGTGGCTCACAGAGAGCTAACATACATGATTCAGCAAGCCAGCATTCTGGTCCACAAGTCCACCTGCCCCCAAGAAACAGCAAGGTTAGACCAACCATAAACTTCTTCTCAGCAGAATGGCAGGTTTCCAGATTGACAATGTGCTGCAGCTGACAATGCCTATTCTCCCATCTGCGGTGAAGGACAGAAAATGCTCATGTCACTCGCTCTGCTTTTACATTAAACTGAAACAAGACCAGAATTTAAATAGCTGCACTAAGCAGAAACATGCTTTGGACTGAACAGCCTTGATTTTAACCATAAAAATGTCATAACTTCTACAGACTACTCTGCAGACTCGATTTGGAAGAATGTGCAAAGACTGGTGGTGTTTGCATAGTGAATTTCTACTATCCAATTTTTCCTATTGTTATAAAGAAAAAGGAAAGACTGCTGCTTCCTTTAGAGTCTGAATCAGGACAATGTTTCTGAGTGGCACATTTATTCCTGTAATCATTACGTTCTGTACTGAACTAAACTACTGTAATTCATTTGTGAATGGCACATCATTTATTTATTGCAAATTTTCGATGGTCATTCTTAGAAACACAGATATTGTTGTAATATCTGGAACAGGTGCCATCAACAAAACTGCTCAAGAAGTGTCAGTCCCTGAGAATACAAGGAAGAAGGAAAAACCTTCTGCAATATAGTTTTGTTTATCATCAAATATAATTTCCGACACTGGTGACAGAGAAGTGAAAATCACCTAGTCTGGGTAATATTTAGAGTTCTGAGAAATGCATATCTAAAGCTGAGATTGTTTTCAGGCTTTTGATTTTCAGATTGAATATAGGAAAAATGTTGTTGCAAAGCAGTAATTCCTGTAAATATCATAACGTTGCTGAAAAAATTTCCATTGAACAAGTGACAAATGAAACACACTTTAGCCCTCACCTCCTGCTAAGCTTAAAACTGGCCAAATAAATATCCAAACTCATAGGCCGCAGTATGGCAAAGTATTTAAACATAATCTTTTAGGAAATTATGTGTATTCAGGCTGTCTTTTAAGTATTTGATCAACTTGAGATATACATAATCTGGTGACTTTCCTTCAGAATTTCCCCACATTATTTTCCGTGCCTGAAAACATGACATTATCTCAGCCAGTTTTCTTTAGAACAGCTAAGACACTTTTATATGATAAAGGCAGCAGCTATCCTGGCCAAATATCTCTGTCAGGCCCTGTCAGGCTCTCCTGTGGGTATTCAAACTACAACCTGCCACCAGAGCACAAGCCATCTGAATGGTGGTTGGAATACATGTTAAACACCAGTTGCACGAAGAGACTGCACCAGTTCCTCTAGGCTGTTCAGCATGGCATCAGAACTACTACTGCCTTCTGTCCCTGAAGCCTTAGCTTCAGGCTCCTCGGCTGTTCATTTGAAATGGGGAGTCAAAGTCAATCCAGCGTGCATATCAGCCTGCTTACTCCTCTCACACTTCTGGCTACAGATTATTTAACCAGGCAATTCAGTTCACGAGCTCAGGTACAATAGAAGAAAAGTGTATTTTCCCTGCTATCTCTATTCAGAAGAAATGCGTTACCCACTTTAAGGGAAAAAGAGAAAATAATGTTTCAGGCAGCTGTTAGATATGAAAAGTATCGATACATATGATCACATGATTACAACTATGTTATTCTACGTGCCATAGAATTTGGATATTCTAGGAACTTTAAAGCAGGCACTTGATATCCTGTGGAATTGACCAGTTTGGAAAGAAAAGATTTGCAGCACTCTAGAGTGCTCTGAGGAGACACTCGAGCTAGCTTGAGGTTTGAGGGGAAGGCTACCCATGTTAAAAACCCCGAGTAGCCCAATGTTGGGATTTAACACCAGCCAGCAACTAAGCACCATGCAGCTGCTCACTTACTCCCCCCCACCCAGTGCGATGGGGGAAGAGAATCAGAAAGAAAAGGTAAAAGGCATGGGTTGAGATAAGAACAATTTAACAGAACAGAAAGAAATAAACTAATAATTATAGTAATAACAATAATAAAGTGACAATAATAATAATAAAAGGATTGGAAAATACAAGTGATGCACAATACAGTTGCTCACCACCTGCCGACTGGCACCCAGTTAGTCCCTGAGCAGTGATTCCCCCCACCTCCACTCCCCCCAGTTTCTATACTAGACATGACGTCCCATGGTATGGAATACCCCTTTGGCCAGCTGGGGTCAGCTGCCCTGGCTGTGTCCCCTCCCAACTCCTTGTGCCCCTCCAGCCTTCTTGCTGGCTGGGCATGAGAAGCTGAAAAATCCTTGACTTGGTATAAACACTACTTAGGAACAACTGAAAACATCAGTGTGTTATCAACATTCTTCTCATACCGAAGCAAAACCATAGCACTGTACCAGCTACTAGGAAGACAAATAGCTCTATCCCAGCTGAAACCAGGACACCCAAGGAGAAAGCTAGACTTATAGTCACTACAGTATTCCCTACTACTGCATTGTGCACTGTAAAGTAATTCAAACACAACTTCATGTATACAATGGTCCCATGGAATAACTTTATTGAGTTACTGATGCATGTAGACTTATACAGATCTTGTGTTGGACTGGAAAGATAATGTTGTATATGTCAACCCTACTGGAAAAGAAAATATACTGTAGGTTGTTGAAGTTCTTCTCTGACAGCTCCCTTAGGAGATAGTACAAAAGTATTTATTATTTATATATAAGCCAGCATGTCAACACATTTTTAGATAACTCTCAGTGTACTTCTTTCTGCCTAGCAATGGAAACTACAGAATAAATTATATATGACATTTGTGGCTATTCTAAGACAGTTGGTATTGCACAGCCAGCAATCTACAAATTAGATACAAAATGCTGCATGGAAGTGATATTTTTTTTGGTATGCTGTTGATGTTCCTAACTATTTCTTGCCACTATCTATATAAAATTCAGATTAAATCTACTCAACATAGCCTTCTGTGATCTGATAATATCTGTCCACTTTGTGCACTTTCAGATGTCCTGAGGTGGCATGCCAGATGTTAGGAAGGTTGTATTTTACTTCAAAACCCACAGGTATAGAGCAAACATATTTTGCTACACGTACCATCTGGTACCTGGTTTTTACCAGAGAACAGAGTGTGTTTAATCATTAAATCTCATCTTGCAGTACTTAAATCAAATTAATTCATACAGATATATGCATTTTTCTCCCTGTGGATTTTCCTATCAAAATAATCTGGTTACTTTATGTGACAGCAGATGAAGTCACTGGACCAAATTCTACTCTAAGATATACACACATAACCAACAGGAAGTCAATAGGTTTGTACAGATGTAAATATTCACAGAATAATCACATATGAACAACAGCTTCATTTAATATGATAAGTATCTTACATACATGGTAAAGCATTGTCTTCTATTTTTCTATTTTTATCCTCATATGATTTGATTACTGAATCAGAATTGACTTTATATTAATGGTAAGGATATGCATCAATATCCTTCACCTTATTTTTCCTGAAATATAGGTCTAACAACATTTCTTCTCTGCCACTACTCAAAATTCAAACAAATGAAACTTTTACCTAGTACTCTTAGAACTGTTGCTGTGGACTGCTCTGTCCATTCTTCCCTTCACCGGTTTCTCCCCTCTTTTATTGCAATTAACGATAGAACAAAACGGGTATTTATATAAGCAGGTTAGATTTTTGTCAAACAAGTTATAAAGAACATTTAGAAGCTTCTTGGTAAAAATTATGATTATCTCCTGTCAGATTTATACAGAATTTTTTTTCCCGGTCTGGCCTTAGATGCTCATGTCATTAATCTTTGTGACTTAGTTTGCAGGTTTCATCAAATTCTAGCTTCATAGCATCCCATGCTTACCTTATAAGCAAGAACACCTTATTTGAAAGACCTGCAATGTTCTAACACCATTCATGTTTCTTTCACAAGCAGACAGAGTTAGCTGTCAAAAAAAAAAAAAGAAAAGATATCATACAGTTTAAAGCACACGACTTGAACAACAGTATTAAATGATGTGTACCGGTTGAGAGACCACAACAGAGCTAAGAGTAACACTAAACAAATAAGAGTCATTACAGAGGCTAAATAGAATTTTTACAGTTACCAAATATTACTAGAAGATATTCTGTTAGGACAACAGTCTGCTACGCATTTACATACTTGCATCACAGAGACAAGCCAGAAACATTTGCTTCACAGGTATAGAGTGTAAATGCAGCAGCACTAAACATATAGCTGTGTTTGTGCACAGTATCCACTAAATAACCAAGAAAGTGACAAAAAATGGTAATTATTCGACACAGTCTTTGCTAAGTCTGAAGCCATAGTAGTTAAGGTAGTCATTGAAATTAACCTTGCACCAAGGCACCATTCAACAATCTCTTTCAGTTAAGTGGAAGAATAAATAAGAACAGATCAGGTACAAGGCTTTCATTTTCAAAGGCAAATTGATAAATTAAGCAAACTGGTCAATGGAGTGACTTAGGCTGAAGAGGAGTTTTTACCACTGGAAGAAGTCTGAAGTTTCTTTCAAGCAGATTTGCAGAAAGTACCTGGAACTTGCATCCCAAAGAAACAGAAAAACTTTTAGGGAAAGGCTCTGTATTCAATTGAAAGAATAGTCACTTTGAAAAAAGAAAACTGATTTTCACACTTATTAAAAAAAAATTTGATTGCAGTTTTCACACAAAATCAGTACAAGTTCATATGGACATACATTGTTTTGGAAATAAAGATAGCAAGTTCAAGATTACAATCTATTCCTCACTAAGTTGAAAACTTTATTTGGTAGTTAGAAAAAGTGGGCCTGCAAAGCTGGTAAATGCTAGGCCATCCAGATAATCTTGCATGAGCTGCAAGGCTGCAATTAGATGCATATCTCACTTTTCTGCCTGATACCAAGATCTCATCAGGTGTCACTGCACTACATATGGCGATTATTTTTGGAATCCCCAGTTCTTTCACCTTCAAGATTTTTACATAATGAGATTCACTTCTATTCATCTGGTTTTGCTCAGGAGAGCTAATGAATTACACATTACTGTCTTATAAGCATTCTTGAGTTGGATTTAAAGTCTTAAAGCCAATTAATGAACTGAAATTCTCAATGTTTCTTCTACTCCAGGGTTTTAGGTAGTGGCCAGACCCTCCAGACATGTACACTGGCATACTTCTGACTGAGTTCTGGGTCCTAAATTGTAGCACCTTCAAGAATACCAAGTGCTGGCTCCATGCAGAAGTGCCATAGGAAGTGTCACAAATTTCATGATGCAGAAAGAATATAAAAAATGTTACATGCTTTTCAGGGAATTTAACAGCTCCTTTCCTAACCCAAAGTTTCCACTAACCTTCTACGTGTTGATAGCAGGACTTTCAGGTGGCTGTCAGGCTTTGAACTCTGTGCAGTCCTGGACCTGAGATGAGCTGACAATCTCCACTGTGGCTAATCCTGCCCAAGAAGTGCTACCTGTCTCTCTCCCTTGCCATTTCACAGATCTACAGGCTTAATTCACTCTTAGATCTTGCTTTATTTCTCCAGGGTACATGTAAAGTCATAAACACCTTTGTAGGCATGAAGGATGCAGCTCAAAGTTGAGACAACTGCCGCTATTTTGTTTTCAGTTTACTCCTTTTCCTGCAGCACTGTAAGACAGGGGGTGGAGGAAGGATGTATGAAATCTATTTAACTACAGGCTTTTGAATAAACTAATTCAGAGCAACAGGTTTTGCTATAACAGTTTAACTTGGTAAACAGCATTAGGGAAGCTTTTGGGCCAGTCAGCTAAAAATCTCTTTCAAACTGCTTTCAACTGCTCAGAAACGCCAAACGTAGTCTTTTGGTCATTGTGCATTGTTACAAGGATGCCAGGTAGGAGAAGACTTTGAATTACATTGATGTGATTTAGTAATGATTGATTTAACAATGATGTGATTTAGTAATGTAGCTCAGATATGAGCTACATAGGTGAACAATAATGAACCTGGTAGAGGCGAGTTACTTGAAGTTAATGACCTAGATCTATGTGACTAAATATGTGATATGCAATCTATGTGATATATCAGCTAACAAACAGATTCAAATAAATGCTTGAATACCTTCCTAATAATTAAGAACATGGGTTCACCCACCATTAAGAGCAGAACACTAGAAATCAGTGAGATACTGACCTTTTAAGTTAGTTACCAGGCCTTTGGTTTTCCCATTTTATTCTAGACTCTGCCAATGATTTTACTGATGTTGTGTAAGTTATCTTTGCCATTTTTTTTTCCAACCTGTCATCCACAGACTGTTACTTGTACATAAGATATCAAAAGATAGTCCATGAAAAAAAGCTGTATTTAAAAAAACAAGCAACCACTGTCCCACACAATCAAGGAAGGAAACAAAGAGAATAAGCCATAGAGAAACAACTACAAGTTGGTACAATAAAGGAACATCTATATTTGAGCTTATTGTTATTTTTGTTTCCATTGTGATGTAACGTGCAATACGTTTCTCGTAAAACTTCACTTGAGACCTCTTGGTTTATTGTGGGCTTTCAGTAACAGAAGAAAAGGGCTTTGCTTCACCATTTCCCCTTTCATGACAGCGTAGCTCCACCAAAATCTAAAGGCTCATGGAAAACCCACAGATCACAGAGGATACAGTCCCTAGATTGCCTGCAGTGGAGTATACTGAAACCTGAGTTCTTTTAAACCGAGGCTGTCGAGCCTCAGCAGAAATTAACAGCTGGTGTGAGTTCCCTGACACCCCAGCCAGACCCATAACAGCGGCTGAGCATACCTGTGCAACTGCAGCATGGAAATGTTCCTCACAGGGAGTGAGTGACAGCAAGGGGTAGAAGGAGGAGATGGCTTACAGAGATGTATACATTTCCTCAGAGTACGGTCAGGTCAGTGGAGTAACTGCAAATAAGAATAAGTGATAAATTCAACATGAGTGGTTGCACAAAATAACCCTTAAAGGTGACTGAATTTTCTCTCGCTACGATAACAAGATATTCTGCTGTGCCATGGGGCTGAGCCACTCACTTTTCTTAACAAGTGTTTCTGTCATTAGCTTTTAAAGTCACCTGAGTGAAGTCAAAATAAGCCTGTGGCTAAGCAGCTATCAAAAACCAGCCCGCATGGAAGGGAAGGCCTAAGAAGTCTGTGCAATGAACAGGATCTTTCATAATGTTTCCTTTTGTAAGGATTGAAAGGGCAGCTTAAACGCAGAGGGAGTCAATACAACCTCAGAACTTCACTATATATATAGTTTTGGCGCATACGTGAGTTTAATGGGGAACTAGCAAGCTGATCAAAAATGTGACCAGAATAAAAAAGACGGCTGTCATATTCATTTTGAAATATCATACAGTTCAGATGGATGCAAAGCTGTAACAATTGCACAACAGAATAAGTGAAATCTGAATTATATTTTTATGACATTGCTTAATTGTAAAAACAGTGCCAGACTTGATTCTCACTTAACACGGTGAAATTGTGAGGCTGCACTGAGTCTACAAATCTCCATGGAGTCATTCCCTCTGTACGCTAGTGAAAGGTGTCCAGACCACAATGGACAACCTATACTGCAAACATTTCTGCACATTCTTTTTCATTCAGGTGTTTATGTCCCCATATTTGTTCTGTACATGCTGCACTTACTGCACTGCCTTTGCAAGAGGGCAGGCAGTGAGCTGCTGTCTGTTTCACAGTAAACTCAGACCTGCCATCTGTAATAAAACAGTGTAAAATTATTCAAGTAGACGATTGCTGGGATTCTAACAGACCATTTATGAGAGGCATTTTATATGCTCTGAAATACTTTCCTCTGTGCCTGTCAACAGCCATCGAGCTGAAAAAAAGGGACCGAGTTACAAGAGTAAGGGCTGAGATAGAGTCTATCATTTGAACTAACCAGATTAATAAAATGAATGAAACCAGAACAAAAACAAGACAAGCCTATCTACCCCTTCATGTTTTTATGATGGTGTAAATCAGAGATGGTCAAAATTTTCCAGATTTTAAATTTTCACTCTGTACTATCAATAACACAGTTGTCAATAAAAATAAAATCATGGAAACTACTCTATAGATAAAAGGGCAATTTTTTTTCATCTTTAAGATGAAAACTTTAGATGCAAACGACGCTGAATACTCAGAAACCCTGCTGCCTTTACAGAAGCCATGGATTTCTTCCTGTTGATTTGGCCATAGGGCTTAATGTCTCAATCCAGGAAAGCAATTTAGCACATGCCATTGAAGGACAGAAGCTGCTTTGCTGACTGAGAATTGACTCTAAGGGTGCTGACAGGTATTGCAGAAGAACCAGCTGAGATGGTTTAAGAAGTCACTGGCCCCGGCTCTCAGTCCCTCTTCTCTGCCGGAGACTTGTCAGGACTGAATTCCTTAACAAACGTGAAGCCAACTTTCACTCAAGTTACTGTGAAATACTTTCACTTAGTTGAGGAAAGATGACAGAAGGTGATTGACTACCCTTGCAAAATAGGCAAAAAAACCTTCCACGTTTGCACAGCTCAGCTTCTTCTTTACAAAGCTTGCCATGTTAGTCAAAACTCCCTCTTCAGCAGTTTGAAAGAAGTTGCAGGATCTCACATCGATACAGTTGAGGTAATTTTAGAAGTTTTTCTATCAGGCGTTTCTGCTATAAGCTCTGACAGAAGAGCAGTTAAGTTTCTAAAAGCCGCATCTATAGCCGATAAGAAATTTTTGTGTGATCAAAGCTCATCTGCACAGCCGCAAAGAGGACAGAGAGATAAATGACAGGTGGAGGGGGCTAAATAACACCCTGCTCAGTTACTGCCACACCCATCACAGGAGCCATTAGCCCATAAAAAGAGAACCAGACAGGAGTATAAAAGCAAAGAGGGAACCCAAATTAAGGGCTCAAAGGAAGGGCCAGTCTGTCCCAGGAGACCCTCAGCACCACAGTCTGGGTATTAAGCCTGTCAAGATGAACTAAGCCGAGAGCACCTTCTGGTGGTTTTGCCCCGCCTGAGGGATGTGGGGGAAGTGCATTTCAAGACTTATTCTGGGACGTTTGGAAGACAAACCTAAGGTGGGGAAAGGGAAGGATCTAGACAATTTGGGCAGGAGCATGTGTGGGGATAAGAGGAGGCAAAGGGGCCGGTTGGGTGTAGTTTGTTTGTTATGCTTGTCTGGCCATACCTGTACCTGAGCAGCTCCCTCTGTCCTAGCTTCTTTTTAAATCCCTCCCTAACTCTTTCCTGGGTGAGGGGCTCTCTTCTGAGTGTATCTGTATGGGGGTCTGGGTGCCAGTGACTGGAGTCAGGCTATGGGTCTGGAGTTCTCTAAGGGTAGGACTTGCCAGTGTGTGTCTCTAAGGACGGCACCATAAGGGGAACTGGCTACTGGGGAGCAGGGGAGTCCCAGCCGGCTTTGGGGGTGTGTGTGTACATCTGCGGGTGCGCATCCGCGCGAGGACGGGCTCTGCACCAGCAACCGGAGTGGGGCTGCAGCCTCCCGGGCTCGTATGTCCAGGTGCCAGCAACTGGGGAGACTGGGATCCAGGGGCAGCTGCTGGGCAGCGCAAGCGTCTGAGCCCGGCTGCTGGTGGGATCCACGTTGTACGCGTGTGTGCTTATATTTCCACTAGTGCGCCTCCGTCCTGCTGTGCCAGAGAGGGGAGCGGGATGAGGTCCGTGTGAGTACTCTGTGTGTCTGTCTGATCTGTGTGACCAGCCATGTATATATGTGATGTACGTGTGTGCACTGTGTGTATGTGCCTACTGGGAATATATGCTCAGTCTCGCTACTGGTTGGACCGGGGGCATGGAGCTGTGGCAGCCTCACCCCTCTCAGGGCTGTCAGGTTCAGCAAAATATATATTCACCTAACAATATGTTAACCTGGTTTTAGTCAGTACCTTAACTGACTCCCCCAGTTCTTTAAAAGCTTTAAGTTAGTCTCTCCTGGCACTTGTTTAAAATTTTGCTTGATAAATCCTGTTTTAAAAAACAATTCAAAGTCTTTCTAGAAAGTATAGTCAACTATATATTTCTTCTTTGAAAGACTTTTTGAACTTCAGCTTTTTTTACTCGAGGATATTTATGTATTTAAGTACGTTCATCTTCAGTGTTAACTATCCTACAGCTCTGAGTATGCTGAGTGCCAGAAGAAGGTGTTATAAAAAGTATTAAAAAAAAATAATTAGCAAGGGGACAACTGCATATTATGCTCATCAGAAGTAAAGGAAGATCTTTTTTTATATATAGTTCTTTATTTTAAAATAAGGGAACTTTTTAGAAAATATTGCCCTTATTTTTTTTTTTTACTTTTCACTCTACTTTGCATGTGACATTATGTTCTTTTTCAGGTAGGGCTAAGGATTTCTAACTGGCATTGACAGAAGTACCCTCACACTTTCTTAGGTAGAAGTCAACTTGAAGTATGCATTAATTCTGTAATGAGTCAGCATTTCTAGATGAATGATCCAACGTAAATAATTTTGTTGTGTATATCTCTTAGCAACTGAGAAATTACAGCGTTAATTTTTTAAAACAACTCTCGTGTTTATTAAACCCTTTTTTTGCACTATGGATTGAATGCATGAATTATCAAGAGTTGCCTTGGGCATGATATTACAGGCAGCTGTCTTGCACAAGAAAAAAACGTGATGTCTTGCTGAAAAACAATGAAGCCATCGCTGGACAACCAAGAACTACCAACTGCCAGGGTCTTTCAGTTGTTGGGCCCGTTACAGTCCCTACAAAGGCACCAGCAAGCAGGACAGAACAGGCACAACCAGAGAGCTCGCCACAGCTGCTGGGTCCAGGGAAAGGCTGCATATGCGAGGTGACAGCAGCCTCGGAGAAGTGAGGACAGGGGTGAAGGCAAGGACAAGCAGTAATCACAGCTTTCCTTCCCCGCTTCTCCTTAGCAGCAGAAAACTGGCAAAGCCAGCTCTTCCTGTTCTCGCTCGCTCTCTCCTGTGGTTTTGCTTATGCCGCTGAACAGGCTGGAGCCAGTTTTGTGGGTTTTAGTTCCTGTGAGAATATGATCTGCTGTCCTAGGATAAACTTTGAGAAAGCACAGTTGCTTGAATGAGAGTTTTGCCTCATGGTGGGTAAAAAAATTAAGGGTTTTAGCTCTTTTTAATGGGTGTGCAAGCCATACAGCATCTTCAAGACAGGCGCTCAACCAGTGGCCACTCAGGTGCTAATTATATTTAAATATTTGCACACAGGAGTGCAGCAGCCATACGGTAGCTGTCACAACCCTATATTATCATTCATAGTCTTATAGTAGAGTAGCAGGGGAAGTTTCTGAGCAGAAGTCCTGTTTGACTAGGACTGACAGTCTAAACAGAGTTCCATTTTTTTTTTATGTGTTTTGCTTTAGAAGCTCACACACTTGCTAAGGAGACGGCATGGTCAGGGACTTTAGCATAGCCAGACCTCCTGACCGTGCAATTGGCATGACTCCTTTTTTCCTCTCTTATTCAAAGCAGAAGGTCGTTGAAACAAACGGTGAAGGAATTCATAGGCTTTTCAGTACCGAGTGGAATTAAATATCCAATGCTGCATCGCTCTTTGGCACAGTGTATCACTATAAACCCTGTAATACTGCAAAGCATAAGCTGCTATTCCAATGGTGTGACAGTTTCAATGTATCAAATTTGACACCTTTTCAATAAAATAGGCTAAATTTAGATAACCATATGCTCATGCTGACAAGCTAGCTTCTCCCTGATATGTGTTTTCATGAAAGAGTACAGGAGGGCCTTAAAGTTTAATTAGTTTAAAGGGAATTCAAAATTTTGTATTAATCTACAGTAGGAAGGTCAAATTGTTGAGCAAACAGCAGGGATGCATATTTTCTACTTAATACACTAAGATTCAGCTGTACAACCTCCATTAATGTTTATAGGAGTCATGCTGCTGGATTCAAAAATCATACTGGAAATATTTTGTCTGTCTATGCTCTTACTGCAGTCTAATAAACATTGCACAATTAAAGCCCCTTCTCTTTTGACTGCCAGCTAGGCAGAGTTGAAGAGTACATGCATACAAGCAAAGCAGTCTTTTATCAACAGACATGTATTTATCACTTGTGCTTCAGTAACTTTAGAAGATGGGCCCATTTCACAATTATATTCCAATCTTTGCCATCATGTTAAGGGATTTTCAAACCACTATTCAAAAAATTTAAAAATCAATTATTTTAAAATAAAATCCCCCAGGAGTAACACTGCCTTTTTGTTAGTAAGACTGCAGGTAATATACAATGATATCTATTAATTCCTGTGTGATTAAAACATGAAGACTGATTTCATATATTATATGTTATTTATAAGTTCAGCATCACACTAAAAATCACTTATATTTTTGATGTGTCCTACTAAGCATTGTGATTCCCGTGGTTGGTCATATGCTGTGATCTTACTGGTCTAAAAGTAAGCCAAAAATCTGAGATGCATGCCACATAGCTGAAAGCAGAGAAAATCTTTGATCTCCACTTAGATACAAATTACATTAATAAATTCAGGAGACATAATTTCTTAAAATGGAGTAATAATCAAAGTGATAAATAAAAACCTTCTAGTTTGGTGGTTTTTTTAACCAAAACCCACAATTCCAATGATACATAATTGTCTGCCTCATGAAAATTTAGCCAAAAAACTCTGACTATATTTGCTGACGCTCTTTAAGAATTACAATACCTTAAAACATGTGCAGAATCTCAGTTAATTATGATAATTAAAGAAAAAGAAAAACAGAAAAATTACTCATCTCTGGAGACAAAATCCAAATAATAACCAGAATATTAAAATGAAGAATACATCAAGAAAATTTGTGCCACACAGGGGAAAAAAAAAAAAAAAAAGAAAAAAAAGGCAGCTCTGAAATTACTGTAAAAATGTTAAATCTTTTTTAGAAATGTGTTGCCACCCCTTTTATAACTAGAGAAACCTCAATAGTTTCAGGAGCTAGAAATACGAAGTGTTTCACTTTGGGAGAATTAGTACAAATATATAGCAGATACAACAAATTATCTCCTTGCTTCTACAAGTTATATTCCCACTTGCATGTGAGAATATGGTGGTAAAGAGTTGAATACATTATCTCTCTCTATATGCAAACTAAATATTGCTCAAGTACACTTGCTTGTGGGCATTTAACAATGATGTCAGATGTGGACTCTTCCCTCTGAGAAGCTGTACATATATAGAATTATAAACATTCTTACACAAAGGACATTGCTAGAGCAGATTTTGGGTTCTTTTTTCAAAGGAGAAAGTAAAGAAATTCCTAAGGTTGTTATCTTTCTTCAAAACACCTGAATCTCTAGTACATCACATGCAGTGCAAATGTGAAAGCCCTTTCACATTTAAGTTCTTCTGACCATGCAATAACTCCATTCGTAACGCGTGTTCATCACAAGTCAGCCTTTAGTGTGAAGCTTTAAGTCTGATCGCTCCATCTAAGTCTGCTAGATATCCCTGTCGAGTACTGTCTGTCTTCTGATGGGCAAATTTTCTGATGGCAAACGGGTCTTCATTGCAGACCAGTGGTGAAGAGTGTGGTGCATTTCAAAAAACCTCCAGATGTGTTACATTCACTAAAGCTAGGGGTGAAGCTAGGGACACTAGTATTCATGATGGCTTTGGACAGTGTAATGTGCCATTAGGTTCTTCAAAGAAAAGCTGAAAAATATTGGTAAATAATTTCTAGAATTGTTTTGCTTACATAAGAGATAATGCAAGGAATCTTGTACATTTGCTCATGAATGTGTTCTGAGCATGTTTTTATCCCTAAACTGCATAATAAGTAGAGAAAAGTAAGTCCATAGCCCACCTGTTTTTCCTTAATACCTACAAATCCTTACTTTTTTCCCAATTTTGCTGTTATGTGTGCTTCCTTAATCTTATCCCCTCACAACCTGTAATTCTAATAGGTTAGAAAATCCCTGCTCAGTGTTAATTTTTCCAAAAACACTTACAGATTTGACAAATAAAGCTCGTCATTTAAAAGGAAACCGTCTCTTCCAGAGGCAATGCTGCTTCAGTGCTGCAAATAATTATTTACTTTAGCCCTCCTCCAAAAAACATATTTTGTTAACAGATTTAAAATACAGGATTAACTATTAATAACACTTCTTTAAAGATAGAGACTGAGTCAATTTCTACCAGCAGTCTTTTGACCTTTCTCTGGAAGAAAAAAATGGGAAAACATTGATCATGATTACATCAGAAACTTCATAAAATATCTCAAAAATGAAAGTTACATTTAATTATGTACCATGAAATACATTTATAGAGAAATCATATGCAGCAAATGCTGTTTTCAGTAAAAGAAACTAAAAGTCCAGAATTGCTTATTCTCTTTAGGATGTATTAATTATTTTACCAGATACTGGTAACCTTTCTCTGTCCTTTCTAGCCACACCACATACACAAAGCCAGGTGGATTAGTAGAACATTACCTTACTTTCACATTCTGTTGAATACAAGATAGATTCTCACCTTGGGGGGACATCAGAGACTCGCTGTATATGCGGGTATCCACAAGCTAGAGGTCTGATTCATTCTGTATTTCAGTCATCACTAGGAAAAAGCTGATAGATTTTAATGCAATGAAGGCAAGCCTCTTTAGCTATAACTTACATACCCAGCTGCTCAGTTAAACTTGCTAAAGCAATTAGTATAGCCCATAGCCCCAGAGTTTCACAGGAAACAGGTGATTGTTAGGGGGTTTTGCATGTTAAATATCCAGTCGGGTCATTGCACTTGGTTGTAAGGATATATGCCTGTGCATTACTTGCACAGTTTTTAACCATCTCTGGATATGTGACTTCTTCTGTATTCATCTCTGAAATTCAATCTGTAACACAGTAATATAAACTAGGTAAATTTTTTAAAAAATACCTATACATTTGTATATGTATGCATTATTATCGATGCGGTGCTATGGAATTCCTCATATCTGCACTTATTTCATAGGCTGCTGGCTCCTGATTGACTTCTTTAGTACATTTTAATAGACATAATATGAAGCAATTCCTAGTGCAATTTTTCTTTACAGAGATACTATCAGAGTTTCACTGAGAGGACGGTGGGGGGTTGGAATCTGGTATTAGTAGCTGATAGTAACATAGAATGGTTCCTGAAAGCTTACAATAAAACAGAATTTCTGGGAAAAGTATCCCACAATGTCTAGGGATGGGTGTGCAATACAGAAATAGTCTAATCTCTCCTGTTAATCTCATTAAATAATGGAACACAGGTTTTTTTCCCCAGCTGGGAGTTAACTTGGTCCCACAGAAGACGAAGTCCCATCGCTGAATTCATGAAGAACAAGACCAGACCCGAAATGAGGAAAACCTATGCCTGTTTCCTCCTCATATGTCTCAGGTTTTTTATTCCCATTTCTACACTTGTACACCAAACAAAAGCCTCTAACCTGTTTCACTGAAGGAGTAAGGCAGACCATTTATATTCAAACAAAAGAAAGCCGGAAGGATGCAGGGACAATGTCCGCCTGGTCCATTCTCTTGCCCTACAAGAAATATATTCTTTTAGATGTGGATTAAGAGAATTTTTCCTCACATTTAACCTTAACATTTCATGTACATCTTTTCCTATGGTTCTACATAGCAGCAGCTATGTCCTACCCTATTAGACATAATGCAGGACAAGCACTGAGCTGGCTCGAGAGTTTCTGAGTGTTTCTGACTTCTCTAGCGTAAAACAAACTAAAATCCATCTCACTACTTCTGTGATTCATTCAACTAACTTGATTATCTTTGTTCTTCAGATTTTCCTTAAGAAAGATGAAAACCCTTATATTTCTTCAAAGTCAATAGTCTCTAAAACCAAACTATTTAGGGGAGCTGTCAATTCAGCTTTCCCATGTAAAAATGTATCTAGTTTTTATTATTAAAAAAAAATCCTATTTTTTAAAAAAATCTTTTTATAGACTCTCATTGCGACTTACATATACCCAGTGAAATGGTTCAAAACCCCTACGTAAATAGTTTTTGAAATTCACACAGGTTCAAGAAGCACAAGATCAAGCCTATGTAAAAATGAAATAATATCATTATTTTTATGTAAATTTTAAAATTCCATGGAACCAATAGTGTATTAAAATCTATTGCAGTTTTCCATAAGATCATAGTGAACATGATTTTTATGTTTGCACGTATGATGACATACAATGTTGTCCATCACTACAAAACAGGGTATACAATGAATAAAAAAACCCATGAACTCAATTTTCATATTTAATGCCTGATTCTTCCATAGACGTCAGTGGCAAGACTAATTTATTTTACTAAGGCAGGAGCAAGACCTAAGTGTCCAGTAATGTGCCCTTCAGCTTCATGTTCACTCAGTTCTGTTCAGTTAACACACTTTTCCATTGCTGTGACAATTTTAAAGCGTTTATTCTGTAAATGAATAGTCAGCTTTCACGCAAACAGTCCATTAGCATTAATCATATGACTCTCACATGATACATTGACAAAAAAAGTGTTTTCAGTATTTCTCTCATCCGTGACAAATGACTAGTTGGTAAGAAATGAAAAATGACAATTCAAAAGGAAGATTAGAACAACAGATCTCTCGACATAATTTCATTTCTCTTCTGAAATACGAAAAGCCATATTCTATTTAGCGTAAATATGGAGGACGGCATTTCTGTTGATCAAAATATGAGTCTTTGCCTGCTTTACCACTGATCCTGTTGCATAAATTAACATTTGCATTTCCTGATATATTTCTCTTAGGAAAATTCTGAAGAATCCCAACTTGGAGTACAAAATGTGCGACTGCATAAAAATAATTGAATGAACTGAGTCACTGGTATTGACTATTATAAACAGATACTTTCTTGGTCTTACCTAAAGAATTTTAAGGTATTAAAACCTTACAGCTTTCAAGACATGCACCTTCGGTAGAGTTTGACCAAACACTGCTAAGCAGCCACTGGAAATAACTTGCATTAGGGCTTCTGCCTAGCAGGAAATTATTCTGAACCTGAACCAAAGCCCAATGAATTCAGTATGAAATTTTTTCCTTCAACTTTAATTGGCACTGGATCAAGCCCTTTGCACACAATCTCCCTTTTCTTCAACATTAAAACAATGCTTATGACTGTCAGACAACATTTTTCCTTTCAATATCCATTCAAAAGGAGATTTTGAAAACCATCCCAGAGCTCTGCGAAATGAAAATCAGACTTGGATTTGTGTGTCAAATAATAATCTTCAGAAGCTTGTTATATTGCAGATGGAGATTTTAGCTGCCATGTTGTCCTTCTAAAAATAACATGCAGTTTTCCAGTGAGCGTGCAGTCAACTAGCAATATCAGTGTGCATTTATATCACAAGGAATCATTTGAGAATTCCATCTTTATAGGTTTCTACTATCAAATTGGAAAAACTGTTCATTTTATACATAAGGAAAAATATTTTTAAAATCTTTAAAAACATGACACATCTTAAAGTCCTTTTATGTTTCACAGTGGAAGAAAAAAAGACCACAGATGAAAGTGATAATGAATAGACTATCTAAGAATTAATCGACATTTTTTTAAGTGACAATGCTGGCAAGCCTCAAGAATGGAACGTTAAGGTATTTACTGTAAGCCAAGAGGAAAAGACTTATACGTGTTATCTCCAAGCCAAAATACAATAAAATCCATTTTCAGGCTTGAAATAAAATATAATCAAAAGGCCATTTGTGACTCTGAGCCCCTGTCTCCTTCTTACAAGTATCCCCAAATTTTGCAGCACCATTTTGGCCCTTTTCTTTAAAGGGCAGATACTATTTAGTTAGGAATGCACTTGTATAGTTTTTCAGTCCTGATCCAACTCCTACTGTTGCCAGTGGGATATTTTCTGTGGAATTCTAGTGGGAATAAAAAATGGTCCCTAAGTAAAACTTAGTATCCTATGTAAAAATGGTTCCTGTTAACAGAGGTTTATTTGTGACTGCCCCAGTAAGTTGACGGGACATAAACGGTGTATTTCTTGAACCAGCTGTAAGACAGAAAAGCTGAGGTTCCTATTTGGATTCCCTGATGAAAAGCTGCTATTGTTTCATTTACAGGTAAATGTGTTCTGGCTATTCCCAGAGTGACCTTGGCAGCCAACTGCCTCGCCCTTAGTGTCAGCAGAAAGAAGGCTTTTGGTGTCAGTGGGCTTTGGATCAGGCTTTAGAGACAGAGAAAGCTTGCTTAAGGAGGAAAACAGACATAACAAATAGCCCTGATTGCCCAGGTTTTGTCACTTAGAGTTTAGAATATCAACAAGACACTTTAAACCCTGAAGAATAATTGTTGTAAGTCAATTATTTTGACCCTGTAGGTTTCTACAATTGTGTACAATAATAAAGACGAACAAATCTCTCTGGCTTACAAAAAAAGGCAAGTACTTTATTTATCAATAGAGATTTTAGCTGCTTTTTACACCATTGCAATGACTAAACAAATAGCATAAAATAAACAAAGGAGAGTATAAAATCACTTTATTCCAGCTGGTATCCCAAGACAACCTTTTGACTAAGTACAGAGTTAGGTGTTTCAAGTATGGCACTTATATAAATAAGAGCAGAGAGAAGGTGATATATTCACAGTTAAAAGCAATGAACTCTGTTCCTTTGGTATGTGTGTCATCATAGGTGATTGTAGGTAAATACATAACTTGGCTGGCATGAACCAACTCCATCTTATTCATGCACATATTAGGGAATGAACTGAAATGTACCGATCTATTTTGCAGGTCACAACTAATGTAAGATGATTAAGGTCTCTGGTGTGTGTGTGTGTGTGTGGACAGGCAAACAAAAAAAAAAAATGGCAAAATTATATTCAGCATTTATTGTTTAGCATAACTAAGTGATGCACAGACTATGATAGAAGATGGCTAGCAATACACACCAGGAATAAACTCTGTGATTTAGACAAGCAAAATAATATAAGACATCTGTGAGATAGGTGAACGCAGATATCCTGATTGAGCTGTGGTCAGGTTCCTTACAGTGCAATTACCCTCCTTTTAGAACATGCTTACATCTGCACATTGCAACAGTTTCCCCCACCCCATCCCACCCCATATAGAGTATCCTTGCAGATTTTTGAATATGAACATTCTACACGTTTACAACAATTAGTCAGACAGTCCAAACTGTAAACTTATCCTAATGACGACCAAAAAGCTGCTCCACCGACAGGTAACACCCAATCGTTAGAAAGAAAAGTAGGAATAATAGTAGCTGTGCTGTAAGGCTAGATCAAGCATGGTTTTATAGCTGGTTTTTCAGTCTTTTACATAGCACTGCGTTTTGCAGCTAGTTCAGTAAGTGCAGGTCCAATACCTTAATGGCTTTCTTGGTGGTTTGATAAAATGCTTGCCTAAGCAATGTACCTTTCTCTAATGGTATCTGGGTCTGTTCCACCTGGCAGAGTGTTTCAGTTCAGTCACAGCCTCACACATAAGCTGAGTCACTCGACTGAGTCCTGCCAAAGTTAGGCATGCTCATTCTTGGCAGGTCCTTGTTTCTGATTTCGTATATGGATTTCCTTTTTGCCTGTACTCCTCTCACTGCCATTTTGATCTTTCTCCAGCCCAAGTGGTTCAGTTCTGCCAAATTGAGCACCACGCAGATCCCACTGACAGCAAACATGAATACCAAGAACACAGTCTTCTCAGTGGGTCTAGAGACATAGCACTCTACTTCTTTAATGCAAGGGTATCTGTCACATTCGTACATGGAAGGGACATTGAATCCATACAGAAAATACTGTCCCACTAAGAATCCAATCTCTAGGGCATTTCGAAAGACCACTTGGATGATATAAAATCGAGAAATGCCTTCTTGCCTCCTCATCTTTGACTTTGTAGTTCTGATAGCAGGATTGGGGATTTCCTTCACTTCTAAGCAGTCTGGTTCTGCCTCTTTGGTGGAGTTCTCAGTGTTCTGCAGCACCCCGTTGACGATCGTGTTCTTGATTTTCTTACTGTCCTCACGCTTCATGGAATCCTGGTCCCTCTCCAGGGTGAGGAAGACAGTGGAGTACCTCCGTTCCCTCTGCTTAGCAGACTGGTGAACGGAGTACGTTATGAAGCAAAGGCTGGGAGTGCACACCATGATGATCTGGAACACCCAGTACCTTATGTGAGAAATAGGGAAAGCCTGGTCGTAACAAGCCTGGTTGCAGCCGGGCTGCAGCGTGTTACAGACGAACATGGTTTGCTCGTCGTCGTACACCGTCTCCCCTACAATGGCCACGATGAGGATCCTGAAGATCACCACCACGGTCAGCAGGATCCTGCAACAGAGAAGCCCGTCAGGGCGCGCCGCCGCCGCCGCCGCCGCCGCCGGGAGCTGTCCAGTGCTGACCGGGCCCCCGGGCTCCCCGGCCCGCCTCCCGCCCGCCGCCGCCGGGAGCTGTCCAGTGCTGACCGGGCCGCCTCGCTCCCCGGCCGCGGCTGCCCGGCCCGGCTCCCGCCCGCCGCCGCCGGCAGCCCCGCTCCCGCGCAGGAGGCGCGCAGCCCGCGCGCCCCGGCCTCGGCGCGCCCCCGCGAATCCGCCCGCCGGCAAAAACTCCTCGACCGGCGCTCGGCGCTGCCCCCCCCCCCCCCCCCCCGCCCCGACCCGCCCCCCCCCCCCCCCCCCCCGCGGAGGAAAAGCGACCCCGGGGGCCGAGGCGGCCCCCCCGGGAGCAGGGGAGGGAGCGGCACGGGCCGGCTCCGGCCGCCGGCCGCCGGTGGCGGCGCGGTCTCCCCCGCTGGCCGCCCGCCGCCCCCGGGGGCTCCTCGGGGGACAAGGACGGCGGCGTCTGCGGTGTCCCCGCGCCACGGCCACTCGTGCGGCGCGGACACGAGCGCGCTCGCCCCGGGCGCGCCCCGCAAGAGCCCCGCGCGAAGGAAGGGAGGGAGGGAGGGAGGCAGGGAAGGGAAGGGAAGGGAAGGGAAGGGAAGGGAAGGGAAGAAGAAGGGTGCCCGCCGCGAACGAGGGAAGGAGGGGGGGGAGGAGGGAAGGGTGCCCCGCACGGCCGGGACCCGGCGTGTGCCGCCGAGCCGCCGGCCGGCCCGCCCGCTGGGGCAGAAAGGGGGTCCCCCCCGTGGCCCCCGTAGCTGCCCCGCAGCCCTTACCTCCCTATCATAGTAGAATGCTGCTGCACGGCAGCTTCCAGTAGCCTCTCTAGAATAGTCCATTCCCCCATCGCTGTTCATCCGGAGACAAAGACTTTGGCAAGCGGAGGGGATCTCTTCACTTCTTCCTTCCTTTCCCCCCTCCCCCTCCTTCTTTTTTTTTTTTTTTTTTTCCCCCTTTTTTTTTTTTTTTTTTTTCCTGCAGGGGGAGGGAAAGCAAACAAAAGAGCAACCCCTCTCTACCGCCGTCAGTCCGGTGGCTGGAAGGCGGCTGGAGGCGGCGGTTCGGCTCGGCTCGGCTCGGCTGGGTTCGGCTGGGCTGGGCTGGGCTGGGGGCCCCGCGGCGGCCACCCCCGGCCCGGCCCGGCCCGCTCGGCTCGTGGCGCGGCGCGGCGCGGCTTACCCGCGGCGTGGAGGGAGGAAGGTTGGCTTTTAATGTCTTGCTGCCTCTAATCTGCCTTTAAGTAGTCTCCGCTTGCGTCACTGACAGGTTGGTGGAGAGCAGCCAGCAGCAGCGCGCGGATTTTCTCATTTTTATTATGCCGGTGAATATAAATAAATAAATGGGACGAAATAAATGAAAGAAAGAAAGGCGGGGGAGGGGGGGGGGGGGAGCGGAGGAAGGGCCGGCAGGAGGCACCGCGCCCCCTCCTTGCCGGCGAAACCCCGGCCGGGCCCCCGCCGCCCCCGCCCGCCGCCCCCCCAGCCCGGCGGGACCGGCCCGGGCCGGGAGAGCAGCCCCGGCGGGGAACGGCTGCTGCCCCTCGGCTGCTGGTTTGGAAAGCCGCTCCGGGACGGGGCCGTGCCACCGCGGCCCCTGCAGCCCCCAAGGGCCGGGGGCATTCCCAGGGGTCGCTAGGCTCTGCGGCTCTCCCGGAGCTCCTCCGGGGTTTCTGCCGCTCGCGGAACAGCGGTGGCATACAGCGGGAGCCTTACCTGTCAGGACTGCTTGCCCTTGGAAGGTACCGGACCTTTAAAACCGCGTCTTTATTCTCCCCGGATCACGGATACAAAAATCACGAGGGAGAAATGAGAGGTATGTACAGCCATTTCAGAGGATTCCGAGACTGAGATTGGGTTTGCGCTGGGGAAGACACCAAACCTTCACACAGAGCGTCTCTCAACAGCGCAAGAATAAAGTCTCTCCAATAAACCCCTGCGTCGTAATCAGTCCACATACTTTATTCCCGTAAACTACTATGCTGTGTTTAAAATACTTTTTACTTTACAGATACCCTTAGAGACGCTACCTGAGACAGCACCAAACAATTCCACACAAAACGTCGGCACCAGCTGGAATTGACTGTTCTCTGGTGGAGAAGCGTAAAATGTATTCTGTATATTTCCATAAAGATCAAGTATAGCTTCATCCCTACTGTTCTCTTTGCTCAGCTAATCTCATTAAAAAGCAACGTAAGAAAAACTCTAGTCAGCCTGATCATAACGGTCCTACTGCCAAACTCAGGAAAATCAGTCTCTTTCAAAACCAGAACTGCTCAGGCCATTGCGAACAGTGTAGTCCTTTGGGTTTTCTGCAGCTCTCTCATGAACCAATTCCACGTTGTATGAATGACGTTAAGTGTTTTCTGAATACATGGGACCACGCTTCATCTGTGCAGAGGACATCTCTGTGTTTTAGACACCCCAAGGTTTACTGTCTTTTCATCTGGGGTGTGCAAATGGTCTCTGATTCACATGATGGTGGGTCACTTGCCTGATTGGATCCCCAAATCTTTGAATTAGGAAAGTATCAAGCAAGAGAAGATCAGTGAATACCTCTGTTTGCACAGAAATTGGTAGATTTTTCTTCTCTCCCAATCAACTGTCTGTGAAGAAGCACTCAATAATCTGGATTTTTTTCCTTCCCACACTGTTGGGAATTACTGGGAAGACTGAATAATCACGGGTTTTCCTTAAAATCTGACAGCATTCTTCTTGAAAGCTGGTTCTCACAATTCCTACTTTTTTTTTTTTTCTTTTAAATACAGTTTGTAAAACCTGCTGCTGCAGCAACACCGCAACTAAAAAGAGGCAGTTTCTTTTAAGAGGACTCTAGTATCTATCCAACTACCCTGACAACTGAGTGTCTCCTATGGACCCCAAAGTATCTGTTTGGAGATGGATCTGAAAATGAGCAAAACCAAAGCAGTAAAGGAAGCAGTAACACATGTGTAGAAGGAGAGAGGGCAGGGAATATGCTAAGAAGCTAATGATGATAATCCTATTTAGCAAACCAAATAGAGAGGGAAAGCCCGTGATTGAAATTACTGAAGAGAGGAGAGGAGGTTTTGGTTCACAGACAAATGTAACAATTTCTACGAAGGAAAACTGGGATAGGAAACCCACTTACCTGAGCTTTTAGGACCATTACATACAAAGGAATTAAATTCTGCTCATCTCAAACACTGGCCTATTAATGAACAGTTAGCCAGTGTTTGCTCTGTGTGATGAGTTCTACTTACGGCTGATAGCCCAGCTCTGGAGACATGGAGGGGAAAGATCATAAATGAATGCTAAAAACATGTAAGCAGTGTTACGAAATTGCTTTTGATTTGAATATGGTTTAAAGTTAAATACTTTCAGGCCTGCCCTTACAGGAGTTGCATCTCATTCCAAAATAGCTGACCTCTCCTTTTTTAGCGGTAACCTCATACACCCCCCCCTCAACTGTATTTACATGCAGGATACTTGGCCTTAGACTTGAGAAAGTTTACTGAGTTTCAGACCTTAGTGAGTTTGGGAAAAAAAAAAAAAATTCAGTGTGAGAGTCTCTTTCATGATGGTAACATACATTTTAAGTGACTGGAAAACTCAAAGGTGTTTGATATATCTCAAACTTACATGTACAATTTCTGGAACCACAAATTGCTGTCTTTAATCTGACCCAGGACTTATTGTCAAAACAGAAGTAGTAAGAAATCATGTGATGTTCTCCGAGTGTTTAGCACAACAGTGAAAGGTGTATGAAGAATGTAATTATTCGCATTTCCATTATCCGTTATATGTATAACAACAACTTGTGGACTTAGCTGACAAATTGCCTAAATCGCAAAGTGCTCAGACTATGTATAGTCGTGATTGTAAGAAAGAGTTGTAGACATAAGACTATTTTCAGTTTCTAAAGGTTCATCCTAGGTTTTCTACCATTCCCCTGAATGCTTCAGCCTATGGTAAAGCCAGGATTTGCAGAGCAGCAGGCTGCCAAGAATGCTGTGGATGTATATTGTCCAGCGTCTGGTATTCACATCAGAAAACCATGCCTACATTTCATTCACAAGCATTCAGGATTATCAAAGCTTTGTGTCTCCTGGCTCACAAAGAACCATTTCCTAATGAAGCAGCAATACCAGTTTGCAGCAGGGCCAAGCCTGTCTTGTTCAATGTTTTTATCGGTTGCATACAAAGGAAACAAAATCAGCTTCCCACTCCACACATAGGCTTTTGGGTGGGAGGGTGTATTTTTGTTTGTTTCGCTTTGCACTCAAAGAGAATGAATATTCCTCTACAGACAAAATTCGGTAGAAACTCTGTTGTTCCTAACAGAAGCTCAAGCAAGCCTTTCAAAAAGAAAACTTCAGAGTCCCCATGTGTTCAAAGATGCCACTGCTGCAATATTAATTCGTGATAAAATAATACAGACTAAGTTGCTCTTGGATTAGGTCTGCAGAATGAGACTGTATGTGTCCTCAGTTTGATGGCAAACCGAGGTTAATCTGTCTCTAAGAAGCTGTAGGCCAGATTCTCTCTAAGAAATCCAGCCCTTTTGCCCTGATCTGGTTTTGTAAAAGGTCCAGGGAGCAGTCAAATCTCGCAGGCTGCACATTCCTCAAGTACAGAGAGGAACAGACTGGGAGCAGAGCTGTCACACTTGGCTCACCTGTGAGATGCCCTGCAGCCTGGACGTGGATGGCATGGCTGGGGCGGGATGAAGAAGCCCCATGGCTAGTGCCATACCTGCTGTCAGACAGCGTGCTAAACAACGGTATTCCCCTGCCTCGCTATTTTCTATGCTGAGGTTTACTAATGTAAAAACACAATCCACATCTTACACAAGCCTTCTCCACGTGCTACCTCCTTTTAAAATTATACATTCATCCTAAATTTATTCCAAAGATTTTATCTTAAAATAAAGCTACGTATTTTTAGTGCTATCCTGACGACCTTCCTTGACGATCTTTCTTTGCAGTTGTTCGCAAGTGGATCTGTAATTGCAGCAAATAAATAAATGCCATATTTAGATTCCAAAACTGCATGACAAATGACTGTATTTCATTATTGTATTGCAAACCACTGCTTCCACCAATTGTGGCAAACTGGGAGGAAAGAAAGAGCTTTTAATTACAAATTGTAAGCTATTACTAAAGAAAAGAATGGGTTTTTCTTTTAGAAGTTTTTGTGAAATGTGTTGCCCCGTATCTGCTTTGTGACTGCATTTTCTAGCTAGTGTCACAAAAGACATTTTTCAGCGTTACTTTCATAAAGCAGCAGAACTTTCTTTGGAAGGCTGATTTAAGTGCTTCCTTTCTGATGGTGTTTGGTGTAGTCCATGAAATCTAAGTCATTAGCTACTAAACTGAAAATGCCTTTTTAAGACCTCTTATAGCCATCTGCTATGCTCTGTTTTCATTTGGTGCCATGTGTGTATTAATGAAATGATTGCATCAGATTATATCTTTTATTCATAAAATCATCTAGGTCATCTGCTTCCACCTACACTTTCTGTCTCATTAAAATGAGCATTTGTGCATACATTCTCCCCCCACTCTATGAGTAAAATCATAGCTGCAGTCAGCTGCTATGTGCATCTTAAATAAGAAATTCCTCTCTGTGCTTTTTCTCAAATGAAATTCCTTCAAAAGACAAGTCTAGTGTTTCACACCACAGAAAGTGTATTCTTCCTACAGTTTGAAAAGTTAAGACTTCCTAAAAGGTACGAGAACTGGATGTACTAATTACCTCAGTCCTTCAGGAGAGTAAGCAACATTTCAAGAACATGGCCATTTTGCTGCCAAGAAATAGCACACTCTTCACATCTGGTCAACAGTGTTTGCGTCAAAGCTCTCAATAGCAGGGCAAGTACTTGGGTTCCTTGTTGTGAGGACAGAATACAGCCTGCAGTTGTACGCTTCTTGCTTGAGAATAGGAAGGTATGGAGTGCACAGAATTCAGGGCTTTCTGTAATGCACAAAGAGCCAAAATACTCAGTTATCCTGATAATCATATCAAGACTCTATTGTGCGTCAGAGGTCCATATCTACAACTGATGATTGCTATAAAGGGAAAGTTCTTTGGAAAATCAATGCACGTTATCAGTAAAGAAGGAATAAATCGATGAATATTCACAAGCTTTTAAAGTGAGGGCTCGTAAGTCAGGTTGAAGTTCCATAACTATTCTGGCCAGGACAGTTAGTATAAGAAATATTCATGAGGGGGCAGGTATTAAGTAAATATTCCACAGTGTTCTGAACTAAGAGAATTTAAAATATCTAAATGTAACTACTTTAACTAGAAAACAAATTTTAAGTATCATACTTTTCTAGTTACAGAATATTTTATTCCCTGACAGACAAAATCACTCAAGGTTCATGAAGGTCTTGTCTGCTGTCCACAAGGACCTTGTCATGCACAAATTAACAGCCTAAATCAATTTCCTTGGAAATAACTTGGACCTGTATACTGAATCACAACTACATATACCTCCGGCATATGTACGGTTCCCAGTGCAGCAGGGTCTGCACTTCCTACAAACTCTTGAGAGTAAACTCAATCTATTTCCAGACAGGCCACAGCTAGAAGAAGGAAAACTTCATTGAGTCAAATCCTTATGAATTGATAGGCTCTGGAAAGAAGTACAAAAGAAGTAAAATATTCCAGGGGCCAGATCATCTGCTGCCAGTCTCTTGATTTTCCCTTCTGTCTTTCACCAGTCTTAAAAGAGCACTCACATTGTGCTAAAGCATCCATTAATGCAGCTTCATGGACTATGATGGCTTAAGTGTAAATTTGTGAGCAAATCTTAGGTGGATTCCCATTATAGTCTACTTTAAAGTTCCAAACTCACTAAAGAAAGAGCCTTTCAAAAATACCTTGGACACAGAAGAGTATGAAGGATTCCATATAATCAGATTTAGTACACATTGTAAGGATGCAAAGAAATATGCACATACTAACATAATAATAACTTCAACATGGGAATGAAAATGATCTTTCACTGATGAGCAATTGGGTTTTTTTCCTAGAGTCTATTCTTTCAGATATATATATTAAAAAAGATATGCAACCCTGCATAACTGATCAGGGCATTACAGTAAAATACCAGCCAACTACACAGCCACTATGCCAGAACCAAAACAGAATATTGGTGAGACTCAGTTTGGCAAACCTTATTTTCCTCTTTTTCTTACAAATCAAAAGAAGTTACAAACTGTAACCAGAAGAAACATGATTAAATGTAATGATAATAATACATTTTTAAAAAATATATATATATCATAATATCTCCATCCTATGGTAGTCAATTTTCATGGTACTAATGGCAATTCCCACTGACTTCAGTGGAGCCAGAATTTAAAAACCCTTACCATCTTACTTACCTAAACCAGAACATTTTTAAATCTCTAATGGCAGAATATGAATTATAAGAAAGTTAGTGTGTGCTTCAAAATAGCCAGAACAGCAAGAAATAAGATCATCTAATAAGAGGAGTCCTCTGTATTGGAACTCTAAGCAGCATTTTGATGCTTCTGGTATTCCACAGGAGAAAAAGAAAGAAAAAAAAAAAAGGCAAAAAAACCCAAACATGAGAAATCGTGCTTCAGTATTTCAGTATGAATGCATTACATCAAGCATTTTTTTCAGACCTACTGCTTTGCTTTGCCTTGTCTACATTTGTCTTCATCTGAATGCTGAACCTCTGTACTCCCAGCTGCTTTCAGCTCAGTGACGTGATTTACGGCAGAGTTGCTCTCCTTTGTTTCGATTGTTACACCACCATATGTCTTCAGTATTCCTGGTGCCCCTCAGTCTCATCGTCTCCCTCCCCACCTCACCAGTCTCAGAAGGGAATTCACATTACATCAAAGCATCGCTTCAGAGGCCAGGCTGAAACAATCCCTTGAAATAACTAGGGCAGTCAAATGATTGATTTGAACGTAAACTATGTCAGTGAATGGGAGTGAAAAGCGTGAGCTCAGTAAGAAATGCAGAGGGGTTTTTTATCCTTCTGTCATTCAAAGATTCTACAGTTACAATAAAAATGTGTGAAATATATTTGATATTAAATCCGTTACGGATATATAAGGTATAAATGCATACAGACACATACACGTGAGTGTGCAAATGCATGTATTGATGCGTGTGTTTTATAATTACTATCTATTTGCATGACAGACTGCAAAAAGAAATATGAAATAATATTTAATAGAGAATTCCATAGGAACTCCTATTCTCTAGGAATCCTCTTCTATAAGATTATTGAGGTGATTTAACGGGCCTCTGTGGGGAGAATCTATTTAAATTCCCTGTGATTTTAGACTGTGTCCCAGGTAAGGCCCTAGGTAGAGGCTATTGAGTTATCTTTTCAGTGACATTAGTACATGCGGAGCAAGAATATGCAGTCACGGGTTTGAGAAAAGAATCTATCATATTTTGTAGCGTTCATGGAATATTTAAAAAAAATCTTCAAGTGAATTTAAGTTTTATAAACATTCAAGAGTGTCAATTTTTTAGTCTAGAATCTTTATTCTAGTCTACAGTTCTACACGCTTTCACTGGAAAATACTGATTCATAGACCCAGAATAATTTCCCAGACCCATCCCAATCATGCACATCTGGAGTTTCACAGGTGGTGATTTAAACTGGCATTTTTGTGACTTCCACAACTGCTACTAACAAACAGCATCTGCTCAGTGCTGTGGAGTATGCTTTGTTTTCAGAACACCATTTGTTAATCTTTCCTATACAAAAAGTTTTCCAGGGTGAGCATTTCATTAAATTTTTGTAATGTTTCTGTTCCAAATTTTTGCTAAATCAAATCTGGAATATCAAACTTTTCAATGAATCAAAAGCCCTGAGTTTTATAAAGTTGTGATTACGGTACTCAACTTCTTTTATCCCACAGAAAATTGAAGTGGTCACCTGTAGACTTTGCAAAAAGTTTCATGTTCTGAAATATTCAATTCATAACTATGTTTTCCAGAATCTATTAGAGGTGGTGTGCTTTTGACTATGCTGCAGGAAAGAATTTGTGACACTGCAAAAGAAAAATTCAATCACTCATAAAACATTGTAGAATGCCTACAATCATGCATGGTTTATTTCTATGCTTGTAAGAAGAAAATAACATTATGCATAATGTTGCTATGGTAGTGCAAGTCACAGTTTATTTTTCTAGATAAGTGAAACCCACGTAATTTCTCGCATAGGTCAGAGTTGCTCAAGGGCTGCCCTGATTTACACACATCCTATGCAAATTTGTCCTCATTTTAATCAGATACTTACTTTGCATTTTAGATTTAGATATTCTGCTTTGTAGCTGTTTGCAACCTCTTTCACACTTTCCTGTAAGAAAGGGAGGACTGTTTTCCTGTGAGAAATGTAGCCAAACTATCAGTGATCTATAGGAAACAAAAAAAAAAAAAAGAAAAAAAAATCATGGTACCTTGCTCCATGATTTCCTTAATCTAGAGCTGTGTCTGTCCTACTGCGTGGGAAACGGCATGGAAAGATGTGCCTTCCCTTACCCTACCCACATCTTCTTTATCTTCTTTACTCCAGGTGTGGGCAGGCTGGTTCACACCAACAACAGCACCGAGCAGCTTTTGAGTCATCCTTGGGTGCTGTTCCCGCTAGTGCTTGCCCAGCTCTACACTTAGCTGAGATCAAGGGAAACTGAAAGGCTCCTCTTGCCAGGCTGAACACCTAAACCAGACCCCAAAACATAGAATCTGCTGTTAAAAATGTTTGTCAGTTGAACTTCAGAGGTTACAACAGAGTGAAAACAGTGTCATATATTTACATTTACCTGCAAATGGGTAAACGTTGTATGCATACATTTTTAACAACTATTATTTTATATATATTCCTAAGATTTATTTCAAGTACTATATTGGGTTTTATCTACATTTTCTGGTTTTTTTCAGGTTTTGAAGCATCTCTTACTTTTATACATGTCTATACCTGCCAGGAACACAATAAAAGAAATACAGGATTTTATTTTCTTCAGTCACCCTCTCCAGAATATCTCCATTTTGCACACAAATTCCTCAGGGCAGACTCTCTCAGGCTGTGTTCAAACCAAGGACATACCTCCTGACACGGGACAGTATGCCTCCCTTTCCCCACCTGGATTTACCGTCATTTTCCTTCTTCAGCACAGAGCCACAGTGAAGCACAGACTTGCTGGTGGAAACTTCTCAGAACAAGTCTATGGAGGGCTTGTCTCATCCCAGAGGCTTCACTCTGCCTAAAAAGAAAAGATGGCTTACAGCAAATGGACAAAACAGAAGGACCTGGGCTCCTAAGCTTTAGATTTAATAAAGATTTTTACATGGTTAAAATAGATGAAAACTAGACACAGAGCATTTTCAGACAGGAGTTTCAAGGCCTCATGTTGAGATGCATCCATCCAGAGTTTTCTCAAACTCAGACCTCTTCTGATGTTGAGGAATAGAAATCAGTAGATTTCCAGCCCTGATTTCACTGTATAGGTGTATCCGTCCTATAGTTTCAGTGGACAGAAAAAAAGGCAAGTGGCTTCAAATACTTGCTGATAAACACTTAAAGACTTGACCTGTTTAAAAAACACATCAATAAGTACTATGTCAAAATGACATGGATAAATTATCGATCTGATTTGTTTCACTAGTGTTATTTGATACATTTGATACACACATTTCTTCTGAGTGAAGGATCTGCCTTGGGGCAGAAATTGTATTATAAAGAGAAGAGGTTTACAGGAAAGCTAGTGCAGTTGGGGAGAGAAGAAAAAAAAAGACAGCCAGGTCCCCACAGGGCTTTAATAAATATTTGTGAAGCATATTTAGTTTAATTACACCAACTAGTTGTCAAAGTCCAGTATCATGCTACCTGAAATGTCAGTGCAAACTGTTCCTTGGGCTTGAAGGCACTCTGTACAGTAAAACCGAATGTGTGAAATCCAAATATGACTGCCACAAAGACAAACAAGACATGAGAGAATACATGAGCTCAAAGATAGATCAATTAATCCAAAGAACACCAACTAGACAGGTGGATGAGTCATACACACTGTGCGGGCAGAGTTCCTGTTGAATGGAAAATACACTTAATAATACAACATGTTTCACTGTGAAAGCCAATGCGGCCAATAAGCTAAAGTAAATTGGGTGGCAAGCTTCCTACTTGTGCCATGGCGATAGAAATATCCTCAAGCAGAGAACAGGGACTGAGTTTCCCCTTTTATAAGGTCTCTCCTCTTGTGATTAGCCCTTCCCAATAATGTGGTTTTAATTCAGGTTTTAAGAAGACTTTGGGGGGAAAAAAAAGTAGAGCGTGAAGAAGGACACTGTTCTTGACATGATAAATAAGAGCTATCCCTTCTCTTCACTGGGAGGGTTGGTCAGGGAAATGTATCAAGTGAATATATCAAAAGAATGAAATAAAATATATTTAATTGGTCTTTTCTCTCACAGCAGGGAAAAACGATCTTTCTAGGACTAGGAAGTGACAATATATTTGTGTCACAGGGCAGTGATGATCATCCTGCAGAGACGGTATGATCTATCACAGGTGCTGCTGGAACAAATCAAGTGCACTGCTACAATGGCTGTGAATAACTTGTTATAATATTTTTAATTAAGTGAATGTGTAAATAGGAAAACAAAATCATAATACACATAGAAAAGGCAAAGTTAAAGTAGTACGTGACTGAAATTCTAAGTGGTTTTCTGTGACTGCATAGCATTGCATTCTTACTTAAGAGAACACAAAAGTGTTTCTTACGTTCGATATTTATTATGAAAATCATCTTCTCAGAAGTCAGAAAGTATATTCAGATGTATACAGCTACTTTTAACACACAAACTCCAGCATTTTGGTGGGCATAATAAACAACTCAAAAGTTGCAGACACCAGCATTTAAGTTAACTGTCAGCACCTGCAGCAGGTTGGACTAGAATCTAGGCCAAAACACAGAGTTTAAAAATTCCACACTAATTGCCCTTTCACAAAGACAAAGAGTGTCTCCACTTGACTCTTTTCAGCCACTATATTCAACGGTTAGTTAGAAGCACATGCTGGAGGTTGACAGCATGGGAAGAAAAAAACCAAAACTGTCTGGGAAAGTAGCCGTACCTTCATCTACTTTAGACAGTCCTACTAGTATCATTGGCTTCAAAACAAGAGCAGCGTTCTAATGTATCTGACCTAAGAATTTGGCCCTTACATATTTTTTAATGGGCCTAAGAATATAGTGCAGCATTTTTATTCTACATTTAAGTTATAACTGAAGTTCTAGTCTTCCAAAATAATGCTTATTGAAGCAAAATACATTCCACTCCTCAAGAGATTTTTAGAGAGGTCAACTTACCTATAATTTGGGTAAATATTAAATGATTATAGAAATGACTGAAGTTGGATACAGTACCCTCTTTCCCTAGCATACTTCTCTCCATTGCTTTCACCCGGCAGATTATGCTTGTGGAGAGAGCAGGGAATTTGGAGGAGAATGACAAATGATTGCGAAGAGTTCATGTCAAGGACTGACAGCAGGACTGACTTATAACACACAGGTTTTGTCAATAGCGCAGGAATTTCATTATATACTCTTCAGTGCCATCTGCTGTAACCAGATGCATTCAAAAACTTAAGAGATAATAAAATAGCCAGTCTCAACAGCTCCACGGCAGGGACATTACCTAACTCTAGGCTTAGGTCTGTCCTACAAGGATAGAATCCCATTAAAGAATCAAGTACACATCATTGCCAAAGATGAAGAACTTGGTCACAACTACAGCCGCATTCTTTCAACTTTTTGCTACACTTTCTTAAGCTGTAGCAAAATACCCTTTACGCAACTTTATACCTATGAGAATTGTTGCTTTAGCACCCCAACACCTCCTCCAGTCAAGCAGGGACAGAACTGCGCCTGCAGGTAAGACTTGAGGGCAGCTGTCCATTTCACGTTTACCCTGTGAACCTGAAGAAGTCAAGAAACAATATTTTCCAAGGTATAAATGGGATTTGGGTGCCTAGAGTCCCCAAACTCAACATTATAAGACAATGACAAAGCCTTTATTTCCTCTACCACCATTCAAGTTGTTTTATTAAGTGGAGGAAAAATAGTTGCACTATACACTTTGTTACCTTAATGCCTTTTCTACAGTTATTGCAGAAAAAAAAAAAAAAGATTATTTTTCTATATGTGTCTTAGAATAAGTGTGCAATGTGCTTGAATATATCCGTTCTGTTCTTGAGGATTTAAACAGAGCTCTAGAGCTCTTAAATTACGTCCTAGAGAACAACTTTCTGCATGGAAAGTCTTTTTTTCCAACAAGACTTGCACAGTGGGTTGTTTGTATGAGATACATGGCATATTTTCCAGTGAAACATTTCCTAAACTTCATGTGCTGAAGACTCCATTTTGTCTGTGTGAACAATATGCCATGATCTGGTTTTTATTAGCTTTAGGACACTCATACTCTGGTAGGGCCTCCATTGCTCTGCAGGCTACAGACAGACATGCAGAAATATTTCCTATATAAAAGACCTTTTTGTTTAAGTAGGCAAGATAAAGGCAAAGAAAAACATAACAAACTTTCTTCCTTTTCCATACTGAGAAACTCCTAGCTAGTAGCACCTGCAATGCATTCCCAGAACATAGAGAGCTGTAGGTTTAGCAAAGCACCACCAGCATTTTGTTGGTTTTTGCACAGCAGTATTTATCTGTTCTGTGGTATTTGTGGCATTCTCTATACTTAGATTGGCAAATGCCACAAATACCATGACAAATTTAACCACTGTGAGTGATAAATGTCAAGCTTTTAATAGCACCCACGGTCTCTCTGTCACCACACGACCCTATTTGGAGATTGCAAAATCACCATCTCTGTATTATTACTTATACAAGAAATAGGGTTTTTAGCATTTTAAATGGCAATATATTTGCTTTCCATAATATATATAGACAGAATGAGCAAAGAAACTCTTTGTATGTCTTTTGGCAGAAAGAAGAGCCTGCAGGATACTGTTCCCAATAATTCCATATGCTGTTTATTTACAAAAATAAAGTCAGAAGGTGGTTTCCTACTTCTGTTAGGTGCCAGTACAATGGGCAGAATTCATGGTCTCAGTTGAAATGAAAGGGCAGAAACAAATTTGTCCACCCAGTTAATGACAGGGGCTGAGGTTATATTTGACGAGAAAGGAGAATTCTACAAAACTATTGCTGCAGCCATTAAAATACAGAATGCAACACCAGACATTGCAAACTTATTCTCTACATGACTTTGGGCACTTACCCTTTCAGCAGTACGTGATGTATTCAGGCTATGTCTGAAGAACATACCTCTGTGGCACTTTGACTGTAGGTTGTAAGAAGGAAAGAGTATTTCACATTATCACTAAAAACACTTCAGTTCTGATCTTTCCTCAAAATTCCAAATTTCTGAGGTTTTACCTTGGCAGAAAACTAAATCAGGAGTTAACTTCTGTCTTAAGAACCAGGCTACAAAACATCCAGTTTTGTCTTAGTCAAATATCGCTGTAATGTTTCTGACACGAAATATTTGTCCTTCCAACTTCAACTATGCTAACTTTCTGGGGGGGGGTACTCATATGATATGTCATGCAGATGTGGTCTCTGAAACTTGCTACCAAGTCAGGGATGCTCTTCCATTGCAAAGGTAAAGAGAAGACTTAGGGAAAAGATTTGTATGCATATATATGCGTACATATGTGTGAATAAATTTATATAGGTATATACACGCAGACATATAAATATATCTATATGTGTGGTATGTTATTACAGCAAACACTTTGGAGAACCCAGAACCAAATGCAAGAGAGATTATCACCAGCAGTAGCATAATCACTCATTTCGTTATGTACAGTGAAGATGTCAGTCCCATGTAAGTCTCCTTCAAAGTCCATTTGATGTAGCTGCCAAAGTATATGGGCAAAAGATCAAAAGCTACTGCATTACTGCTGTTTGTCTGGTTGCCATACAAAGCTAAGGCACACAAGAGAGCTCCAATTAAATTAAAAATAAATCCAACATCATTTCCACACCAGTAAGACTAGTAAGGCCTAACACCATTTTTGTAAACCTGTGCATCACATATTAAAAGTTTTGTTACGTATATAAAAGGTTTTGGTTTTTACAATACACTACCACAAGTTAAAAGTATAACCGCATTTTATATTATGAGTGAAACAGTATGGTAACAAAGTTCAATTCACAGCCAATGCTGAATTAGTAGCTCAATTGGTTAATGATACTAATTTTGATAATCAGTTTTGATAATCAGTTACTCAAACTGTCATACTAATACATCAGCTAATGAAGACAGAAGTTTAGCACAAGAAAGGTGTGTTCTGTTTAGCCTGTAATAGACGACTGAGGAGGAGATGATTCCCTTCAATCTTTTACCCAAAGTAAAGTTACAGTCACAGGACAGTCACAGATTTAGCTGGTGGAAAACAATGTTTTCTTGTAGGTCACGTTCCTTGACAAGGAAGTATCTTCCAGTTTAGCTCAAGACATTCAAGACATAACTCATGCTAAAGAAGTAAAGAGTAAAGTGCTTTTTTTCTTATGACTTGTTCAGTCGTTTGTCTTCAAAATCTGCTGAGATTTCTATTTCTGCAAGAATTCTTCTCCCCTCTGGCTTATCACGGAATCAGAGCATTGTAAACACACATACACATGCACACAGACACACACACACACACACACACAGAGTAAACTTCAAAACATTTTTAGTATCCAAAAATATTTAGTTAAAAAAAAAAAAGACCCAAGGTAGACAATTTTCTTGCTTAAGACTAACATTTCTTTCTCTGTTTGGGGTTGGGGGGTGGGTGTGTGTGTGTGATGAAATAGAGACAGCTTTTGAAGACAGAAGCCTGTGTCCTGAAAATAATTTATATAATCAAAATAAAAAAGAAAGAAGACTTAGCATGAAATTCAGTGTCAAAAGTCATCTATTATATAAACATGAGGATAAGGCTTGAATTCCCCGAACTTATCTTTTTTACTTGATAGCATCCACTGTAAATTCCCTGCGGAATTCTGGACGCTGGGGAGGATTTCCCCACCCCGACCGGCGCAGCAATATGTGCCTCCCGGAGCCTTTCCTCCCCAGAACGACATGGACTAGATTTTCCACCTGCCTGCTTCTTCACCTCCGCTGAGGCAGGCACAGCCAGCGACAGAGAGCTGGGCGAGAGGGAGGGCTGCGTGGCAGGAGCTGCTGTGCCGCTGCAGCCGCCCATTGCCACCCTCTCTAGGAGAGCTGGAGTTGCGCGCCCTCTCGAACGCTCAGGAGCTCCTCCATCTCCCTTTGAGCATCGCCTTTGTGCAAAAGCACGTCCAGAAGCCACAAGGTAGCTCATAAGGCATTTGGGAGCCTTTGGAAAGAAAGCTCGCGTAGTCCTCGTTATCACTGCCGATAGCCTTTCCGGTGATCTAAACCCGAGGGGCTTAGAGACTCAGAACTAACCTTTAAGCTCTCTCTTACTGCCTTGCTACCCGGATTTTTACTGGGTACCTTCCTAGACTTACTATATTATTTCTGTGTTATGTAAATCTATGTCAGTAAAGCTTCATTCTATTCCACACCCACTTTTTCCTCTGCATATATATATCACCTGGTTAAAATAGGTTTCTAAATACAATTCACCTCCTCTAACAGAGCGTACTACCCTATATTTGGTAGACCTCTGATATACTGTATCTTGAGAACTATTTCCTTACGATGAAAAATAAGATTGCCACCAGGTTTATTAACTTTTGCTAATGCCCGCTAAATTCATTTCATCCAACATTATTCACACAGGACAGCTTAATCACAAATTAAATCCACGCTTTAATTATAGATCAGTATAATAAATTTTTTCCAATAATTAACGTTTCTGTATGCCGAGTTTGCAAGCTTAAGCAATCATAGCCATCCTCAGGAGAAAAAGCAACGGTAATATGTAGTACGATAACAGCCTGAATTGCTTCTTTCTTGAGTGTAATGAGTGAGATTTACTAATCACTCAATTTTATCAATGATTTTTTTTGCTCTTTTCCTTATGTTTTGATAACAACAGAAGCTTCTATCACCGGATGCTGCAGGGTGGGACTGGGGTCAGCTGTTACTGGAAGAAAGCATCGATCCCTGCCTGGGCCACGTATTCAGTTTATCCAACCAGCAGAGAAGAGGTTTTTCTCGATTTTTTTCTATTGTTCTGTTATTATTGTAGATTAATCTGACTGTCACACATATTTAGAGTCACCTAATGTCTTTTAAGTATAAAACCCTCTTATTCTACATTAAAAACATTATCACTCTACAGAATTCAATTACTGAAGCTAAAAATTTTCATATTAGTGCTTTGCCTCAGGCTGACTTTTTTAAAGCTTTAGCTAAAACAGTCTTTTTAGAGAAGATTAGTGCAAAGTAGACAACTCTATCAAATTTATAATGACTGTCCTACCAATTTTTTTGAAGGAGCCTTGAAGCACTAAAAAGTGGCTTTTGAAACATCTCCTTATTTTCTGTCAAAAAAAATCCATCTTTTAAAGCAGAATCACAGGACTTTCAGATTCCGAGCACATATTTCATACAGATATTACAAGCTTTCTGCTCTGATCATAATCCTATCCCTCAATACTCCTTAAGTGCCAACATGCTCCTCGATCTACAAGGAAAGTTTTCTGTAAGATCTGTGGGTCAGGCAACAGTGGTAATACCCCAGTACCCTCCAGTCAAAAGCAGAAGTACTGGGCTGCGGTGTTCTGGCTGCCATAAGATTTTGACCCAGCTCTTACTGATCTGTGTCAGTATTTCTTAACGCTTTTTAGCCCTTATTACTGAATAAAGCCTCTTTATGTAGCTTAAATATTATGTCAGATTGAATTCCATAGAATGACTTCCACTCCATTGTACATACGGAGCGACAAGGAGCTGCAAACTCAAACGACAGGACACACTTTGGTGTGGCAGACAGGTGTTTTGCCAAGTATCCACACTGCTTTTCAAGATGCCTGTGTTGAATCTATAAATGTGGCTAAACATGAAGTTTCCTTCTTACATCCAAAGAGAATCTCACCAAGAGCAATGAAGGTTAGCTGTGATCCTTTAGTCTCAAAATTTATGTCGGTGTCTTCACTAGCTGAGGTGTTTCAGAGGTGAAGATTGACGGTCGCAGCAGGGTTTGGGTACAGCCGTTTCTTAATTTCAAGGAAGTGTCTGCAATAGTTTTACTGGTTATCATATAGGTTCTCTACAGTTAATTTCTGCATCCCATTCCACCATCTTCATTTGCCGTACAAAATGTATACCACTGTAATTCAGGCTCGTTGTGAAATGTAAACGGAGGGTAAACTTTAACAGCGGCATGTCTCATCGACGTTTTGAATCCTGGCTTACGTGACTTAACACTCAAATTCCTCTCAAATTGATCAGTCGCATTATCCGTATTCAAAAGATTTAGTTTTGCTTCCTTAAATAGTTATCGTAATTCCCATCCCATCGAATTATTGAAGTTTTCACTGCATTCAGTACGAATACATATTTTTCGACGGCAAATATGGGTTTATCGCATTAAAAGTGAATACATCTGGAAACACACTGTAAGAAGAGAAAAAGGGTACGGCATTGCTACTTTTGAGTCATATCCTACATATATACAAGCGTATCACTATTTTGCACAATCCTTGCTGCTCATACCCATTCCTATAAACTGTGAATTACAAAGCCCCAAATGTCTATGGAAGGAATTTTTCCATCAGCCGTGCAATCAGTGGCTTCCTTCAGTCCCTGCTCGCGCCCACGTGCTCAGGGGTGCCGTGGCGATCACGGCCGGGAACGCGGTGCCAGCTCTGCGCCTGCCATTCCTGACCTATCAGTCAGAGCCAGTCAGGCCCCCACTGGCTCTGAATTAGCACGCCCTTTGCATACTTGCTTAACATTTTAAGCTCCAGTTAGTTGCAATTTATGTCCAGTATCACCCTACTAATTCACGCTAATACCTGAGACGACCTTTCTGACTGGCCGAATCTTTCAAAGTAGCAAGCAAGACCAAGCGAGAAAAGCGCAGTGGTTCTCAACAACAATATGCAAGTGTCACTGGGAAATGTCTTAAGTTTGAGTAATTAAATTTGTGTTGGTCACAAATCTGGAAAAGGTCCCATGTTTTCATAACATATAAAATTTCTTCACGGTGTGAACTTCAGAGTGAGTCCCTACTCTGGAAACCTTCTTGAGAACAGTGGAGGCTGTTGACTTTGCCTTAACAGATTCACAGGTTAATTAACTTGTATTGTATTGTATTGTGAAAGGGCCTATTTGCAGAAGCATTTCAGTAACACTGTTTGCAATGTGAGAATAAGTATTTCACATTTATATTGAATTTTCCTACTTATGTTAAAATTCCATTTTTATGCTTGTCTAAAATGTCTAAATGTATGTTTAAATTGTAAAAGATGTTTAAAATTTCATATTTATGTTTAAATTTTATTTATATTCAACAGTTCCATCCACCTTCTCTACCCAAAAGCAAAAATATCTAGAACTATTTGAATATTTCAATCGCATGTCGATGGTAGGCAATGACGGTGGCACCTCAGTAAACTGTCTTCTAACTTCACATATTCAAAGAGTAAAATCAGTTCTATTTAATTGCAGATCACACCTAACGGCCAGTTTTAATGCCTTTCAAGAAAATAAGAGGTGGGAGAAACAGAAAGTTTCCCTGCAACCATGTAAACTGTCTATTTTATATTTTTTTTTCAGTTAGCATTTAAGAATAAAATTAGCATGAAATCTAATCTTTTCAAACACCTGCAATGGCACTTGCCTAACTAGCTACATGCACAGTTTGATAAATGCTTTAACAGATTCCTAAATCAAGCTTAGGCGAACTCCAGACTGTACATAGTTCAAACTATGACGCTGACTGATTCCATTATTTTAAGAAAAATGTCCCCGTTCATTCTGTACTTCACCTTTTAGATATTACTTTTTAAAAAAATCAAAGAGCACAGTTATAAAAAGTCCTGATGAGGAACACAAAAGCCCATGGCAAGTACGCAACTTATGATTGTAGTATCTGGGTCAAATAGCAACAAAGGATAGCAATGATTAAGGATTAATAATTGCCGAAGACATGTGAATGATGATGTGAAAATAATCGTGATTATAACAATTGTATGTTTATACAGCAGAAGTTTGATTCTTGTGCATTAGTACAATAAAGGCTTCGCTTTTTATCTCTGGCTTTGAAGAGATGTGGGGAGATGAGTAAAATGTCAGTTTGAATTAACGTTTTGTCATAAATATTTATAGCCCACAGAAAACAATTGTATGACTCTTTAGGATTGAGCTAATCAGTTACAAATCACATTCTAAATGTTAAATTATGTTAATACATAATTCTTTTACAGAAGCTTTGGCTTTCAATAAATTAATATTAAAATACTTGGGTTATACTAAATGCAATGGAAGAAACATTTCTAAACCCAGTGAGTGAATATGAGAGCTTTGCTTCCACTTGTTCCACTTAACTGGATCTACCCTCAAGGCTATTTCTTTGTAAGCCTTGATATATGATGCTTCTTTTGTTTCAAGTTTCAAAATTAAAACTATAAATTCTTACTAATAGAAAACCATGACCTAACACGCCCACATCAGTTAGGGCACGCAGGCGGTGAAGGCATTGATAGGTTTGATGAGAGTTTCCAAATCCCAGGGTGTTTAGTCTCATTTTTTTGACAAAATAATACTTATAATAAAACAAAAGACAATCATTTGTAGGTTGCAAGTCCCAGATCTTGTTTATTTATAAAGCAATAAATATTAGAAGCACAAATAAATTGCACGGGTGTGTAAACAAACTGTACAATGACTGAAGAGTTCAGGAAGGGTTGCCAGAAGACTCCAAGAAGCATATTGTCGTCATCCTGAGTGGGAAGTAAATTGAGGGAAAAAGTGCTTAGAAGCACTTGCGGTGGACAATGGAAGGACCAGCTTCATCATACTCCTGTTTACTGATCCACATTTGCTGGAAGGTGGACAGAGACGCTAGAATGGAGCCACCAATCCAGACAGAGTACTTGCGCTCAGGTGGGGCAATGATCTAGGATGAAGAAAAGCAACAAAATCCTCATTTAACAGTTACATTTCTGAACAACCAACCCACATCACGAATGTAACAAACCACTAGGTATTCCCTTAAGTAAATAAAGAACTTTTCTATAGTAACAGTATAGATCTTCAGCAGCTGGTACGACACGTACTATTCCTTAAGAAAAGCCATAACCATACTTTCCTCTTTTCTAACACTTGCTTCTAACCAATATAATTATTCTGATTAAATGGAATTTCTCCTCATTTGTCCATCAGCTGTAGATCTTATTTTTGAGTTGTTCCTATAGCCTAATTTAATGATGTGGACATTTTCGCCATCTTTATCCACATCTTACAGCACGGAGTCAAATTCCTTACCTTGATCTTCATAGTGCTAGGAGCAAGTGCAGTGATTTCTTTCTGCATGCGATCAGCAATGCCAGGGTACATCGTTGTACCACCTGAGAGGACGTTGTTAGCGTACAGGTCCTTACGAATATCAATATCGCACTTCATGATACTGTTGTAGGTAGTTTCGTGAATACCAGCAGATTCCATACCTTGAGAAGAAAGAAGACAGTAGGTCAGTAAATTATGCAAGAGGTCTTCACGAGAAGAACTCTTGGCATTTCTCCTCGTCATTAACATGAACTTCTATGACCTTTTTTTGTAAAATTACTTACGGATTACTAAATGTTGCAGAAAAATGTTAAAAAAATAATTACAGATCTAGTTTAGAAAATGAAAATTATTTGTTAGAAAAGGTAAGAACCATGATGCAAGTGCAAAGGAATGATACGAAAAATATACAGGAAGAGAAGAAGTAGACACACAAGATAAACTGATTTAGTACCTGGTGATGGGAGGAAGTTATACAGCGCAGAAAACATGAGTATCAGGTTATGTCAGAGTCTCACAAAAAGCATTAGTTGAATATAGTAAAGACAGCAGTGAAGACAATGAAAACAGTTGAAGTAGAACTAAAGAAGACAATCGTAACTTCATTTCTTTTTCAGCCTACTCAAAATACAGTCTATACTGTTTAGAAACATCAAGGCAAGACAAAGCCAAGACATGGACCAAGATATTAGTGTTGGTTGTAAGGGAAAAGAAACCAGAAGCAAGTGTTTGTAGGTTGCATTCCAATTTATTAATGTTAACAGGTGCTTCCTGAAAGGGCTGACACTAGATCCACAGTGAGATGTCAGCTGACGAACAACTGCACTTACTGCTCAGGAGTTAGAGTACAAGCATTTGCTACATCCGTCAGCTGCACTCACAAACAGCAAAGCTTACCATCTTGACCGTGGCAATGTTTAATTACAGTGCATATTAATACACACACCTTCATTCCATTTTTTCCCCTCCCAGACACTTCACTGCTTCTTGGAGTCAGATACTGTTTTAAGTTTAAGCCTTACAAATACAGCTCTGAAAGCTATTCTTGCCATCAGTGACATAGAAACATAGAATGTCTCGAGTTGGAAGGGACCGTTAAGGATCATGGAGTCCAACTCCCTAATGATGATATTCTAACTGTACATTTTATCACTAAAAAAATTGTGGCCCTAAAACCTGATCTAAAACTTGCAACAAGAGGCCAGAGCTCAGCGAATTACCAGTTGAGCTCCCATCAAGCACAGCTTACAGGCACTAGAGGATCTAACTCATTATTTATTTATATTTGATTTAGTGCCAAATTTAGATAAGCAGGAAGAGGAGTGGGACACCTTCTAGATCTTCTGATTCACTCATACCTCCTACAGAAAGGAGAATTTCCCGGGAACACTTACCAATAAAGGACGGCTGGAATAAGGTTTCAGGGCAGCGGAAACGTTCGTTACCGATTGTGATCACTTGACCGTCAGGCAATTCATAGCTCTTTTCCAGAGAGGAGGAAGAGGCAGCAGTGGCCATTTCATTCTCAAAGTCCAGTGCAACATAGCACAATTTCTCTTTGATATCACGAACAATCTCACGTTCAGCTGCAGATATATGGGTATCAAATCAAGGTTTGGATAAGCAGAATACTAGAGGAGGAAGATGGGCCATGAGAGACATGAGGATTTTCACAGGAGGGCAAAGCTGAAGGACTGACCTGTTGTCACAAAGGAATAGCCACGCTCGGTGAGGATCTTCATGAGGTAGTCAGTCAGATCCCTGCCAGCCAGATCCAGACGCATGATGGCATGAGGCAAAGCATAACCTTCATAAATAGGTACATTGTGGGTGACGCCATCGCCAGAGTCAAGAACGATACCTGGGAGAGAAATGTCAGAGAGCAGTTGAAATCACCTAGCAAATGCTTAGAGCCCTTAGGCACAGTAAGCAGCAACAAACACAACACAACATAGGATTTTTTTCAGGCAGTATAAAGTAGCATCATTCTATTTTAGCCATAAAGATCTTGCCCGTTCCTTCGGTCTTTGTTTGCCTGGACGTTCCTGTTCGGGGTGGACTTTCCCATAAAACAGTTGTTCCATTCACATTTTAAGCTAATCCATACGAGCAGCCTTCCACTAGCTACTACACCGAGCAGTAAGTATATCTGCAATAGTGATTGTCTTGATCTGATAATGGGCATCTTTGGGGCCCAGCTGAAACCTCTAAACTGGTGTAATACTTGTGTAACAGCGGTATCTTCACAGAAACGTCTCCTCGCTTGCACCATGGCAAGCGGCAGGAGACTTTGTTCCCCAGGGCCTCTCCAAAAGCAATGCAGACAGGTCCACGTCGTCCTTTCCATAGGCTATGTCGTACTGGCTCTTCTGCTACTGTTACCATCAATCGCTATAAACTAAAAACACCTAGCTTTCTGTAAATCTGAATGAGTTACGGTGGGTTTTCCTCCTCTTTGGAGTGGGAAAGAAGGAGAGTTCCTGAAAGGAAATAGCTAAATAGTGATTATTTGTTTATTTTACCTGTTGTACGGCCAGAAGCATACAGGGACAGGACAGCCTGGATCGCCACATACATAGCAGGCACGTTGAAGGTCTCAAACATTATCTGGGTCATCTTTTCACGATTCGCTTTCGGGTTCAAGGGGGCTTCTGTGAGCAAGGTAGGGTGTTCCTCAGGGGCCACACGGAGTTCATTGTAGAAAGTGTGGTGCCAGATCTTTTCCATATCATCCCAGTTGGTGATGATGCCATGTTCAATGGGATATTTCAAAGTAAGGATACCTCTTTTGCTCTGAGCTTCATCACCCACGTAGGAATCTTTTTGACCCATACCAACCATAACACCCTAAGAGAAGAAAGTAAAGCATTATTTGAGGAAGACAACGCCACGGAGCCCAAACAATCACATCACAACTATGCCATCTTCAAGAAAGGTACAAGCAGTCACACCACTAAAAGGTTGATTAGGAAAAGAAATGAGCATTATTAAATTATTAAGTGAACGGGATTTGAAGCTTTCTCATAAAATCCTTTTTCCTTTCATCAGATGAAAGGATTTCTTCCCCTTTTATAATGCACCTCTTCTTTTCAATTACTTTTTTTCTGGTCCAGAAGTTTGACTGAAAGCAAACTGCACAGCTTCATGAGCAGGAAAAGATACAGTGAGACGTACAAAGAGAGTTTATAAACCAGAAGATACAGAGGGAGATTAGCCTTCTAGTGAAGGAAGATACTGCATATTACCGTGGAGCCTCAGCAGTAATTAATTCACGATAACAAAATACAAATTGCAAATGTTTTAGTTAAAAAAAAAAAAAAAAAGGCATTACAAACTTTTACCCAAGGGAACCGTAGGAGAAAAAGTACCATATTTTCTGTGCACTGATTCAACTGTGACAAAAGAGGAGGAGAATGATACGGGAGCAGAGAAAAGGAGGCTTAAGAGAGCGGTAAGAAGGTAAGCTCAGAGACAGACAAAAGAAGTAGAGGAAATTGAAGGAAGGTGTTTGGTACGTGAAACGTTGGACAGGATGGGTGGGAAGGGCCTTTAACAAACTACGCTGTGTGCAAACTCCGCCAGCGGAGATGCCGTTGAACTAGCACCAGCGGCAGGTCTGGCCTAGGGGACGGAGCGGGCAGCAGCTTTGTAGGAAGCTGGGTTTGGGCTCACTTGGGGGGGAGAGAACAGGGAGGGAGTCACGAGGGAAGCTGGCGAGTTAGCCATAGCTGGGGGAAAGGGAGAAAGTGCTAGAAGGGAGATAAGGGAGAGCCAAACAGGGGAGCCGAGGGAAGCGCTGGAGAGGCCTGGGAACGTGCCGCTAGTACTAGCGCAAGAAGCGAGCGGAGGGAAGGGCTGGGTATTTGGGAGACAACGGAAGAACTAGGGAGGGAAGGGGCGAGTGGAGGCGACTCCTGGAGGGGAGGGGGAAGGCTCCCTCCTGCCCCGGTCCTGCCTCCGTGTTTACCTGGTGCCGCGGGCGGCCGACGATGGACGGGAAAACGGCCCTGGGGGCGTCGTCTCCGGCGAAGCCCGCCTTGACCAGCCCCGAGCCGTTGTCGCACACCAGCGCGGTGGTCTCCTCGTCGTCGCACATCTTCGGAGGGAGGCACGGACCTGAAAGACAGCGCGGCGGCGCGTCCAGACCCCGGCGGACAGTCCCGCGCTGCCGCGGCCCGGCGGCGGGCGGCGGCGGCGGCGGCGGCGGCGGCCCCGCCGGGAGCCGGGGCGGGAGCGGGGAACGTGGCCCGTCCCGGGACGATGCTCGGTGCCTCGGGCGCGCCGGTGGGCGGCGCTTTGAACGGGATCCGTCAGCCGCTTGCTTCTCCGCGCCGCGGAAGGCCGCTCGTTAGGGCACCGTTAGCGGTGCCCTCGGGCCGCAGGTGGAAACGGGAGGGAGGGAGGGAAAGCGTTTGAAACGGCGGCGATCGGCGCTGGCCGGAGAGCACTTCACGGCGGGGCCGGGGCTGCGCGGGGACGGGGCGGGGGGGGGTGTCCCCGGCCGAGATGAGGCCGTAGCCGGGAGAGGCACGGGCAGAGCAGCGGCTGTACCCTGTACCTGCACGGCCGGCACCCGCCGCCCGCCCGCCGGTGCCCCCGTCCCGTCCCGTCCGGTCCGGTCCCGTCCGGCCCGGTCCCATCCCGTCCCGTCCCGTCCCGTCCCGTCCCCGCAGCGCTGCGGGCGCTACTCACCAGAGCAGCACCGGCGGCGGAGGGGGGGGGGGGCTGCGGAGGAGAGCCTGGGTGCCGGCTCGGCGGAGCCGCCCCGATTTATACCCGGCCGAGGGGCAGCGCCGGCCGGGCCCGCCGCGGGCCGGGGCAGCCACCTTCTCCTTATTTGGTCGGCTCCGCGCCATTGAGCGGCCGCGCAGCCATGAATGGAGCCCGGCCCGGCCCGGCCGCCCGGCCCATGTAAGGCAGGCGCGGGGCAGCGCGCCCCCGGCCCGCCGCATGGCCAAATAGGGAGCCCCGCGCAGCCCCTCGGGGGCCAGCGCTTTCGGGGAGCTGGGGAGGGGGGGGGGGGGAAAAGGTGGCCCTCCCGGCAGGCCGCCCGGGGGCACGCCCGGAGCCCGGCGCCCCGAAGCGTCGAGACCCGCCGGCGCCGGCCCCGCAAGGCGAGGCGGCGCCTTAGGCCGGAGGCGGCCGGGCTGGGCGGAGGACGCCCCGGCGTTCTCTTCCCCCGGCTCTCCGGTTCCCCACCGAGAGAAGGGGCAGCCGAGCCGAGCGCCCCTCGAACCGGCCACCCGTGAGGTTGCGGCGGTGCCAAGGCGCGAGGCTCCTCCGCCGCCCCGGAGTGCCTCGCCTTGGGAAGGGGCAGCGGGCGCCCGGTTTCTTCAAACTTGGATGGATGGATGGATGGATGGATGGATGGATGAGCGCGCGCGGCCGAGGTCGCGCTTTTCTCCGCTTTTGCCTGGCGCCTAAGGCACAAAGCGGGATCCGCTCGTTTACAGGAATACGCCTGTAATTCGGCTCCCCGTTTCTGCTCGTTGGACGCGCACCGGATCGGCAGCGCGGGGTGGCACGTATAGGGCGGAGGAGGAGGGATGGGAATAGCTCGGGCAAAAACCAGCTATGGTATTGATGTAATGTGACAGTTGTTTGCCCGCTCAGTTGTTGAAACATCCACATTGATCATTTGTTCCAGCGGTGGAGCCTAGAAAATCCATGTATCTTCAGGATTACTTTTTTTTTTTTTTTTTTTTTCCCCCCCAGTTAAAAATAGAAAGGCTGGAGAAGCATCCCTTGAGTGGGTTTGGCCTGGTATGTGAAGGCAGAGAGCGTCAACACGCGTCCCAGAGGAACTGCGCTGTAACGCAGGTTACCGTGTCCTTCGGGAGCTCAGCTTATAAACCGCCCCGTGTCTGCCTGGGTACAACACGACGGGGAGGAGCCGCGGGGAGAACCGAGGTTTGGGACAGAAGGGAAGGGTGGGATGCAAAGGTCAAGAGGGGAACGCTCTGTAAACTGGATCGACTGCTTAAGCGCAGGTCCGGTTTACTAGATGCCATACAAGGGCTGACAGCCATCCCATGGTTCTATACCTCTTAAACGAGGTGGAAGGAAAGAGCTCGTGAATGCGGCCCAACCTGCAATCTGGGGGCTCGGGGGGGGGGCTCTCCGTGTAAGGGCTCTCTTTGCACTGCGGTTTGGCTCTGACAAAGGGTGCGAGAACCGTAAATCGCCGACGACTCATTTCTAAACTGGATCCAAAGGGGGCGTCAGAGACGCTTAGACTTTTAATTTCTTCTGAAATCGGAGATAGGGGAATCAGTTTCCTCGTTTCCAGCACAATTAATGAGGTGGTTAGCTCCACCCCAGCCCCAGTTTATCTTGGGGTTGTGCCCAATTATGAGCACAACTCTGAAGCAGATGTAGCAACAAACTTCTTGGCCGTTGATAGCTCCTGCTTTTCTTTAAATGCCTTTGAGGAGACACAACCTGTTTCAGGTGAGACACTAGTTGTGTATAAAGGTGTGTGCATGTATATTTCATACACGTGTATATATAAATATATATGCACATATATATATTAGATACGTATGTATGTATCTGTGTGTATATATATGTATGTACATGTTAATTTTTTTTCTTAGCTACCTAAGAAAGGAGGGCGTAGGACTGTGAAATACAGTGACTACAGAAGGTCAAAGCAGGGAAAGACTGTGCTTCAGCGCCTCTGCTCTGGACAAACTTTGGCTCTTACTTTTCCTGGTATTGACGAAAAATCGACCAAAATCAATACTGATGGGATAACGACCCCAAGTGAGTATATATTTACCTAAACTGATTAGGCACAGGTAACAGAGAGTTGAAAATATTTTGGTGATAGCAATGCCTATTTATATAAGAGTTCATATATATGCAAGGATGTAGAAGCATATACACCCTGGTACAGAGTACCATTTCAAAGAAAAAATACTTTACCATATGCTGCTTTCAATTTTAAAAAGTCAGCATATTTTACTCCATGGTAAGTTGCCATCTATAATTTAAATCTGCTTCTTTTTTTCCCTAGCACATCTTTTCTACAGAAACCATATATTATGAGGGATTGGCCAGCTTCTCCGGCACTAGAGATTAGTTTACAGTGTTATCTCAGCTGTTCCTCGGCTCAGAGGTGTTACAGTATTTACATAGAAGCCCGCTGCTGATAGCTGCATTGAATTCCTCCCCAATCAGACCCTCCCTGTCACATCCTGCATTCCCTTTGGCTAGAGAGAGAGGCAGACTCTGCTGAAACTGAGACGGAGCCAGCTCTCTACACAAAACAGCCTGTATTTTCTTGTTTACTTTATAACTAAATGTCGGCTTTCTCTACTCTTTCCTCAAGTTATAAATTTCTAATCCAGAAGGACAGTGCATCTAGGAGCCTGATGCACTTGAGAGCTCATCAATCCCCACCACCACCACCACCCCCACCCCCACCCCCGCCATATAGTGCAAGGTCAAATGAAAAGGGCATCACATAATATACCTAAATCCAGGATCACATCTGCTTTCTCGTAGCCATTAGAAAAGTACCTGGATAAAGTACCCAGTACTTTGGCCAAAATAATTCTGTTTTCTGCAATAAAGTGATATTACAGCCTCAAATAAATCACACGGGCAAGCAAAGAAGCAAAAACCCACTGAAGTATGTTATGTAATGTCATCTAGAGGAAAAATACTCTAGCGTCTGACTGACCAGGGTCCCCACACGCTGTGTGCATTTCTCATGACTTAGCTATTGGGAGTGACCCCAGCGACAAAGGACAGCACGGGCAGTGTGGAGTATTGGGAGAGCAGACAGACCTGCAGTGGACACCATCTGCACGTACCCTAAACCAGCCTGAACACACAGGAGCATGAAGCCTCAGTGTGTACACAATATTAATGGGGTAGCAAATTTATATATATGTGTATATATATATACGACACGTGCATGGGCAAAACTGGATGTGTTGTTCAACCAACGAGACACTGTTGTGACTGCAGCCAAAATCAGACCATGAGTTCTTCCCTCTGCACGGTAAAAATGTGAATATAAAAATCACACTGTGATCTTATGACGCCCAGAAATCTTCACAACTGCTATTCAGCATTTGAATGAACAAAACCCCACATTTAGCTTAAAAATAAAGGCTTGATTCTTCAAAAACTTTAAAGCATAGACCACTTACTGCCACAGACTTCAGATCATTTACAGTAGTTAACATTGCATTCAAAAACTGAAAATGTGTAGGATCAGGCACTCTCTGTATTTTTTTTTCAGCCTTTCAGATTATTCTTTTATTATCTGTACATGTTCCAATAAAAATAATAAACTCTTCATAATACAGCAAAACATTTCATGTACAGTATACCCTGACCTAGCAGGTCTTAGAGCAGACGACTTCTCACATAAAATCTGCTATTTCTAAATCCAATGGATGATGACATATAAAATCTGTCCTAGCACAGAGCCAAATGTTACCTCGCTTAAGCCTCAGGCCAGTGTAATCTTTGAAAGATATTTTACTTTTTCAAGAATAAAAAGCAAATGCCACTCTGACAGGTTTTCTTTTGTCCCATGACAGCTGTTTGGAGTTATATGGGCTTTAGAAACGTAGGAAACATTGCAGCAGACTCTTACTGATGGGCAGGAGCCCTGATGACATGAGAATGCCAAACATAAAGTATACGATGAATATCACTGTCATGGACGAGCCACTGTCATGAAGGAGTGATACGTGGTTATCTGCGTCTGTGTAGTTACGAATCTGTCTCTGTATGCAGACGTACAAAGAGAAGCCAGAAAAGACACTTCTGCAGTCACCACCGGCCTGAAGTTGTTCCCTATGAAAAGCTCTGTTACGCTCTTCCAATGAGATTTTGAACCGACCGTGTGAGAAATCTTTCTCCTGTTCTGCTAGAGGAGAGTCTCCCAGTTTAATAGTCACACTGTCAGGAAAACTTCTCCAGAGAATTCATCGGGTATTTCCCTTTCTAAGTTATGTCTCATTCACCCTAGTAATAGCCCATGTTTCATACTTAATACATTCCCTGTCTTCTCAGCATTTAAACCCTTCGCATAGTTGCAGGCTGTTATCATCTCTCTGTGTCTTTCTCTCACTCACTCATGTACTGCTGCACATCTATAATTAACCTAAAACATCTTAAGTGTGCGCTGAAATGGCAGAATCATGAGGTGGGCGCCGGGAGTTAGAGATGCAGCTAAAACATCTTGTTATGAAGCTGAGAGAATTAGGCGCGGGCCACGTGGAGGTGAGGGGCAGTGAAAGGAATTTGTGCTTCCGAGCCTCTGACTCCAGAATCATCATTTGCCACGGATCACTTACAGAGAGAGGCCGGGACTCTCACTTCCATTACGCCCCCTTGGCAGGGGAAAGAGGGCTCAGAGAGTGCTGGGAGATCCTAAAAGCACTGCGCCTGCACAGGAGGAACGTCTTGCTCCCAGAAGTGCTGTGCATCTCCCGCAAGCCCGAGCGCGGCAGGCATGACAGGGTCGGACTCCGGCATCGCGTACCGCGAAGACTGCAGTCTGCTCTGAAATAAAATGCAGCCCAGGGAGACTGCTATAATTTAGGCTCCTCAGGCTGTCTTATGCACTGAGGGCCATGGAGTAGTTCAAGAGGACAGAAATACGTCCTGAGCACTTCAGCTGTTGCCAGCATGTATCTCGGTTGCCAGTCCTGTGCAGCGTCTCCGAGAGATACCTGCCCTACGTTAGAAAGCTGATGGGCAGTATTTCTAACAGTATTTCGAAGTCTCATTTCTACTGTTGGGTTTTTTTCCAGTTAGAAAACACATGTGACCTAAACACCAGAAAAGGTGGAACACGGAAAACACCTTTGTGTATGTTTGTTCAGTATCACACCGTCATCATTTGACCCTTGATGAGTCTCTGGCTGGTAGTACGGGATCAATAAATAACAATTCCAAAGGCAATGGGTAGTTGCTAGATGTACCAAAGACGGCTTGACAATATCTTATATTAGGAATATTTCGAAAAAACACCAATGCTTAAGGCCAAATTCTGCCCAGCTAACAAATCTGTGATTATTTTTATTTAAATTATATTTCCTTCTTATACATGACTGTAAAAGGCTCAGATTTGCAGAATGGTCGCCCAGGAAGTGTAATGAAATGACATGGGACCTTAGCAGATATTTCATAAGTATATAAGTTACGTAGATTAATACCTAGATACCTAAAGATGACGAAGGAGAACAGTGAAAGAGAGAGGAAGAATGCAAGACATAGACTCAGAAATTTGCAGCCAAAGGCACTTCCTCGTCCGGATTTATGTCTCAGTCCACCTTCAGTGTCCTCCAAGCTCACGTCAGTCTTGTCTCTTTGCCATAGATTCTGCACCTGTCACGTTCTATAGAAAGTGATCAGGACTTCATAGCCTATCTATGTGTTGCTATTCAAATTTTCAGCCCAGTGCCGTAAGCGGATACAAATCTCCTACCAGCAGTGGTGTTTCTAGCACACTGCTGTAACCTTTCAGTTTAGTCTAGTTCTCTACTGTCCTTCTGCAAGGTCTCTGGGTCACAGCCACCTGTGGTAATTCATGTCAAAGCCAGTGTCTAAGAACTATCCAGAACGTTTCATACTAGGAATTGATCTTCTCTTTTCCCTTCTTTACTGCTTCTAATGTCCCCCTCTTCATCCAGTTCCCTTACTTTTATTTATGTTTTTAGCACTTTCCCACTATCCTCTATTTCATCACCTTCCTTCCCTTGTAATTCCCATCTTTGTTTTCCTCACCACATCTCTGTAAGTTCTCCAGCATGCGTAGATTGTTGTGTGCAGCCACCTACATGCACCTACATGGATTCAAATTGCCAAGGAAAAGTTTCCCAGAGAAACAAGAAACATACCCGTTTTCTTCCCCAGCTAGTATACAGTTGTAGGAAGATGAAATCTCATACATATATCTTGTCTTTACTGGCATATCGCACAGGCCCGTCTTCTTATTTATAACCCATCACATTACCTTGGTCTCACCGATCTGCATGAGCAGATTTGAAGTCCACTGCAACGAGTAGGGTTCAAGAATCTGAAACAGAAGGAACCTGAATCTGCTAGCTGCTGCAAAGCACTGTGTGAGTTCCAGATTGTTTCTCAGCTGCCTTTTATCTTTCAGAATCAGACGGATGTCTCATAATTACAAGAAAAGCAACAATGAAGCAGTCTATTCTAATTGCATTCTAGCTAAGGAATGAACTTTTAATAAAGGAAACCATCAAGTGCTGGCTTTTCTGTTAACCCCTCTCCATGCATTCTCTTGCACTGCATGTTAAAGCGGAAGAATCTACATCTCTTAATCTGTATAGACTAAGCAGAGAAGGAAGTATTGCTTTACAGATGAGAAGCTAAGGTTCAGCAGGATGAAGTAAATCACTTGGCTGAAGTCACATCGGAAATTAGCAGTTTATTTAAGTATTGAATTCTGCTTCTGAAGACCAATTCCAGCTGTTGAATAAGTAGCGCACTGTTGTTCTCAAATATGGGTACATAAGGCTCTCTGAATCTGTGGTGTACGCAGAAACAGTTTGCTTTGCCACAGTTGACAGATATATCCTTCCCAAGAAATATCGTTTTACAAGACTGATGGAATCTACTGCTGCTATTAGGAACACAAAGGTGTTTGATGGGTCTCATAAAAATGTGATGATTCCAACCTACAATTTTGCAAAGTTGTAAGATGATTTAGACAAAAGCATCTCAGTTATTAACAAACGATTTAGCTGGACCATGATATATGGAGACAACACTGCAGTAAGTGAATTCAAGAGTAGAACTGCAGGATGCTGAGACTGGCTCAGAACTTTCTGGCAAAATTATTTCTCTTGCTAATAACCAGAGATTCTTCAAAATGCATTTTACCCCAGAAGCTTTGTACTCCATTTTTCAAAGAATGCTCTCAAGTCAGCTTATTTCATTTTCTTCTAGGTTAAAAAAATCCACAAACCTACAGATTTATTTTGTAGAAGAGTACTATCTGAATTATGAACAAAATATTCTAATTGACAGAAATGAATTTTTTTTCCAAATTTTGTTTCTGAGTATTTTCAGGACTTTTACCTCTTAGCCAAATTCAGTAGAAAAATATTTTTCTCTCACCTTTTTCAAAAGATGGAAAAATTACCTCAAACATAACAGTTTATTAATCAAAGATAAAACTTTGATAATCAGATAATCCAGAATTCCCATTATATGTTCAGTACAATTCAAAAGAATCCATACCAGACTGATATTTTTCATTTTAACAATAAAATATGTGTAACACGATAACAATACTGACAGACTTTTCAGATCTCAGAGAGCATTTAAGCTACTCCTACACACAGGGTAAAGAAAATACCACAGTGGAGAAAAAGAGTTCAACTGAAATGAAAATAGCAAAACCACATTTTGAGCTGTTCTAGAATGCTTGGTGATGGAAGCAATTTCAGGGGACTAAAAGGGGATTACTTCTAGAGCTTAATAATTTTCTAAGTAGTATTTTAGAATGACAGTGGGAAATGTTTTCTACCAGTACTTATGTTGTTACTTATTTCTCCAAAGTCCTAACTACAGGAAAAAATAAATCAGGGTCTAGCCCCTTTTTCTTGTAAAAAGGCTCTAGTTTAGACAACACTGAGCATTTACCAAGGCTTTAAATAAGAAGGTCGTACTGTCTCTTATGTATATATTCTGTAAATACACACTGCATTTCAGACTTCACTTAACATGCTTCATTAATGTCACAGAAAAAATGTCATAGGAGCATTTCTGAGTTACCTGTAGAACAGAATGCTTGATTTCCAGTGTGTTGGAATATTTTATTCTTGTTACTGTCATCTTTAACATAGGAAGACCTGTTATCGACTCAGCCAACTTAGTAATTATTTATGCTTGATACAAAGATTTAAATTTAATTTAGCATTTTGTACAAAGCTGTTCAACATGTCCTGCAGATAAATAAGAGCTGTGGACAGCAGCAATGTACTTTTCCATTTAAAACATCTCTAAGGCATAGCTAAAATTTCTGTTTATTGTCGTTCTTCCTGTAAAGAATGGCCAGACAGAAACTGACCTGAACTTGTGAGCAATGATCCATTGCAGGTAGGGGTTTGAACCATTACAAAAACCTGGAAAACTTCTGAAAAAGAGGGTTAAAATCGAAAGGTTAAATGCATATTTAAGGAACAGGTAATCTACCTAAAATCTCAATGATTCAAGATCAAAGGAAGTACCAGATGGCATCAGTAAAATCTCATTGGAAAAAGTTCATTATTTAAGTCAACTGGGGAAAATGTTGCTGAAAATACACTTTTAATCTGTTGCCTTAAGCATAGTAGATGTTCAGGGAAAAAAAAAAAAAAAAAAAAAAAGGTCAATTTGATGGTTCATAAAGCAATTATTTTCCCATAAAGTATCTTCTAAAATAATACACAAAACACAACCAAAGGCAGTCACCGTAACGAAAATCTAGATGTTTTCCTACTTTGCAAAACAGTTTCAAAACTACCAGGCCACGTGATTGCCCTCAGAGGAATGACTCTCATAAGCAATTGTTTCCCAGTGCAAAATGTCTTGGATAGACTAAGGTATTGGACAGACATTTGACAAAGCCTGGCATGCAGAAAAAACCAAATATAGCATACTGCCCTTCAAAATGAGAAAAAACAGCCCTAAGACAAGGAACTCAGTAAAAATGAGTAAAAAAAGAAGTTACTTGCTGAGTGAGGTTGCCAAGTCTTGAATCAGCTACACTCTACAAAGAACAGGGGTACCCAGATGGGCTGGCATTGACATCACCCTCCAACAGGGATGGTGAGGAGCGAGGTTGCTGAGGATTCAGACTATATCAGGCTGACCAACAGAGCAAAGGGGAAAGAAACCACCTTTATTTAACTTGGTTTAACCACATGGCATTTGGAGACTGTCTCTGCCGCGGCCGCGAGGTCACTCCCAGCCCTGATCTAAACCGTCGCTTGGACCTGGCCGCCGTCTCCAGCTCTGCCCTGCTTGCCTCGCTCAGGCACTGTGGGACTGGGACCTGGCTGGTGGGATCCCTGCCCTGCCTTGCCCGCTGTGTTATCCCCCACGGGATCCCCCATCTGCTGTAGAGAGGCCACCCCAAAAGCCTTCCTGCGGCTCTTGCTGGCTGCGCCACCCGTTCATTGCTGCTCTTTGCTAGCCACCTCACCGCTCAGCTTGTTTAGCAGATATATTACTTGCCTCTGCTCCGCTTACCACCATTCGCAGGGGCTTTACGCAGACATCGGGTTAGAAAAATAAAAGCAGATACCCAGGACACCTTCAGCCAAGTAGAGCTAGCAGACCGCAGAGATGTGGTTTCATCTCTTGTTTTCGCTCCCTGTGCTTTTTCATGCCCAAAGGCCCACAAGAAACAGAATGAGGTAGAATTTGATCCGTTAAGCTTCACAGGTTTAACATGGGGACGGATGCTGACCTCGGAGGTTAGTGTCACGGTGCATAGGTTGCTAACCTAGGAGCTGAAGGGAGCATTAAACCTGTATTTCACATCCCAGCAGAGCACTCTGACCTCTAATCTGTAATAAATAAAAGGGAGAAGAAATAGCCTCCTCTCTACCTTCACCTCCTTTTTCACGCCCAGGTGGCACATAAAAAGGAACCCAACAAAAGAAACAATGAAGAGTAAGTCCCATTTAGCTTCTCAGGAGGAAAAGATGCCGACAATTTCTACAAGCATTTCAGGTTCTGGCTCCCAGGTGAGCAGGGTTCTCTACCTGCCTGCCTCTTCAGTTCAAGCACACTAACTCCAGAAAGGATGGAGGTTGCAGGTACAGTCCAGGATTTAGTGCTTTGAATATATTAGCTCTAAATGTCTTATCATTACTTTAGCTTTTTCTGGCATGTTCCAGTGCCTAAATCATCTGACACATTTTAGGTGGAACCTACTCTTCTATGCCAATTCTCCGGATTCCTGACTGAGTGACAGGCAACTAAGAATTAGGTACTGCAGTACCTCCAGCCTTCCTTACATTTAGCACACTACGTATATTCTGTGAAAGTAGCAATTAAAATCCATAGTGCTTTCAAAAAACACACCATTTTAAAGGGAAAGGTCTCTAATACAGAATCTCTCGTGAAATGTAAGTTGTGTCAAAGCTTTTGGAAACTGAAAAGAAACACTTTATCTTCTGTAAGACTCATTTGCGCTGTTTCTTTTTTCTACCATTGATGGTCAACCTGGTTCCCAGTGAAGACCCTATGACAACTCAGAAGGCTGCTGTAAGAATTAAACTGTTGCACCTAGAATACTGCAGGGAGTTCTAAGTACCCAAGTGCAAGAACAATGGGTATTAACTACAGCAAGTTCAGAAAAATTATTATAAGTTTGACAAAAATCTTTAGAAGAAAGCTTAAGGAGTTGATACAAAGCACACCAAAATTCTTAATAAACTCTCGTTGACTTTATAGGCTTTGGAATAAACCCAGGAAGAGTTGTCTATGTGTATCGCTTTCCTATCAAATTAAGGAGGACACAACAACTATTTATAGTTAAATAAAAGGCATAAATACCCAAGGATAAAGAAATATGTATTAGGTAGAACTTTAACTAGCAAATTTACTCTGGCCATTAATTATGAATCATTGTGTACGCTCCAAGCCTGTTAATTTCATTTGTCATCTTCAAAGCATACTGCAGGAGTTCAAAGCCCAGCAGGAACTGGGGCAGGAACTGGGGCAGGAACTGGACTATTCATATTGAACTAAGTGATTGAAATAGTATGTTGTTGATTCGATTTCTATAGCACCAGGAAGCGGGAGAAATTCCATACGATCACGAAATAAATTCAAGATTAAATAAATAATAGGATGAATGCTGAAAATATTATGTCTAAGCATATTCTGAAAATTAGATCGGTTGGGCTGGAAGCATATAAACTAAGTAAGCCCCTAAAGCCTGAGACATAAAGAGAAAAAGCTAGAATATGCACTGTAGTTACAGTCTTGTGCTAGCTAACAACCTGCATGTATCCTAAAGTCAGTAGTCTTCTAGCTCTTTAGAGGCCTTCCAGTTTGGTGTAACTAAGTTTGTATTTATTAGTGAATTTTAAACTCCCCAAACTCCTGTGAGGTTTTTATGCATAAGGCAATGAGGTACAGATTAATTGACTTAATGATAAACAGGAAATTGTTGATCAATCTGAAAAAGAAAAAATAATCGTAGAAGTACCACTCCAGTGTTTTAAGCATCAGTCCCAAAGTCCTCAAATTTTCCAATTCTCACCCCCTTCCTACTGGTGTTTTGGGGCGTGCAATTTTACAGATGACTACAACAGGATCAAATAGTTGTCATGATGAAGAAATTGCTTTGCTCAGCCAGATTCTTCAAGCTGATCTGCTTGAAAGCCATAGAAAGTTCTGCTGGTGTCAGCAAAGTTATACCCAGCTGAAGCCACAGAGAAGTGAGATTCTGAGTTCAATTATTAACAACAAGAAAATGAAATACTGAAGGGCTTACCTTTAGGACAAATATCTCTGCAGTATTCTAATGAAAAGAAAAAAGACAAACTTGGAATTCAAATGAGCACAGAAACACAAGTGGGTTGAAAATCACAACTTTACATAAATTCTTGTGTTGCCACCTGCTTCTGTAACTGTTAGGAAAATACAGTTGGATATAAAAATGTTACTGCAGCCAAAACAACTAATATGATGTTATGAGCAGACTAATTACTTAACCTGGGGAAAAGTCCTGTGGGATAGGTAAACTCTGAAAGGAAAACTAAAGGAAGAAAAGGTCCTGGTTCTACATAGTACTGCAGAAGTCTGAGTCAGGGAGAAGAATGTCACAAAAGGTAAATTTTGGGTAGATATGTCTGCAAGTAAAATTTCAATAAAGCTAAACATGAGGTTATTGTATTTGAATATTCATGAGTTTGAATGGCCTTTTATTTGTAATACATATTCATTTAAATGATCATATATAGCAGATTTATACATCAGGCTCCATGAATTCTTATCTATTTTTCATGGATCATTACTCTTCCAAGAGATGAAAGAAAATAAATTTTAAAGTATTACAAAAACACAGCTCGTTTCATAATGATCTCTAGATTCATTGTGGTAGATTCTAGTTATTTTTTTCTGCTCCTATCACTAAAGAACAGAACAAAATTGGTAAAGCAATAAAAGCAGCAGTGCTACTCATCCTAAAATACCTTGCATTATTCAAAATCAAGCCCTCCTATAACCAAGGGGAGATAATTTCTTGCTGTAGAATTACACAGTAATAATGCAGACATAAATAGTTTCTAATATAGCACAGAACTGTGTATGAAGTTCTGTTAGAATGAAATTAAAAGACGTTTTGTTACACCATTAATAATGAAGGTGGTGTGAAATGGGTTACAACATAATAGGAATTCTTTCCAACCTACTAGCAAAATCATAAACGGCCTTGTGTAAAAGAGTGACTGGTTTGTACACGTATTTCATTGTTTACTTTAAAAGGATGGGCAAAAATACACAAGAAAGGTAAGAAAATGGACAAGAGGAAGACGAATGTGAGGAATTATTGTTTCAACTAACTCTCCTGCTGTGCTAGCTATTCTGGAGCTGTTACAAAATCTGCTGCCTTTATCAGATATGGAAAAAAACCCAACAAACTAAGAACACTTCTAGAACATAGGTGCTCTTTGGAAGAAGTGTGTTTGGGAATATCTAGACCAGTGTCTTCCAAATGGGGTGTGTGGATGCCAGGGGGTGCGCAAGACAATCCATTGGGGTGCAGGAAAATAGTTTTTGTACCATTAGTAAATAAAATTTAGAAATATTTTTTAAAAAGTGTTCATTTCATCTGTAACTCATTCTTTTTTTAATTTCTATCTTTGTGTAGGTTTCATAATATACAGAAAGTGTTAGTACGGTGGTACCCGTACATAATTTATACATTAATAAATATACATATATTAGGGGTGCATGTTCAAAAATTTTTTACTGATAGGGGTGCACAGTCAAAAAAGTTTGGAGACCACCAGTCTAGGACACTTACTGCTGAAGGTCCGTACCCACAAGGAAATAATAAACCATAGGATGCAGTCCAAAATCTGATCAAGGGTGGCTGAACAATCAACTTAATAACATAAGGTTTAACAGACTGAGGTCCAAACACAAAACACAACAGCCCCTTAAGACATACTCAGCACAAGGAATTCTACAAGTTATGTCAGGTGTAAGAGCAACTTTATAAATATAGAAGGAAATTCAATGAAATAAATTACATAAAGGGAAAGGTAAAAAACGTAAAGAAGGAAAATAAAATCAATTAATGAAATCCTAAATAAAAAAAAAGATCAAAACCTCACAGGAAAAAAAAAGAGGATGCAGATTATGATGAATTAAACAAAAAGCAACAAAAATAGGAAAAAATAGAGGAAAGAGGTAAGGAGAATAAAGATGGACAATTAGATTAGGACTGGAAGACAAGAGAGAAGAATGGAGTCTATTCTGGCAAACATTCACATCTGTCTTGCTTGCTGGACTCCAAAACTCATTGCACTCCAAAAGGATTTGAGCAAACACCTACTCATTTCTAATTTGAGAGAGATGGGGAGGGAAGAGCAAATTAAAGAGGTGCTCATAGAGATCACTCAACATTCTAACTCCCAGCGTCTCCCTCACAAATCCTTCTGGGTCTCAGCATCACAGCCACAGCCTTGACACAACAGATCCTCTGTGGTTCCAATCAGATATGTAATAGAAGCAAAATGAAGAGCAAAACGTCTAATGCTCCAGTACTCCCAGAACGTAGCTGCTAGGCTTAAGCAGCAACTTAAAGATGTTTGTACATTTCAGGCTTCATTTTACCAGCTCGTACAAGTGCTGTTGGAAGTCACACAGCAACATTTATGATTGAAAAGGTAATCTAATTTTAACATTGATTTCGGAAGGCTTATTTCTATGCAGAAGAAAAAGTTAGCACAGACAGATATTTCAAAAGTAGTGTCCAACAAAAACCTGGTTTTTCAAAAGTTTGTTTGAATTCTGTTTGATTACTGTGGAGCTACAAAAGAGAGAGAAAAGAGAAAATATCCAAGTCATTCTGTTTATGCTGAATAAGTCAAACGAAAAATACTCTTTTGTTCCAGCACTTAGAAGGCTCCCTACAGGGAGTCCATCACATGAACCACATACTAGTTTTAGGGTTTCAGTTTGGGTGCCTTTGCCTCATTTTCCATATCTAGAACACATACTGTGGGGTCAATCTAAAGCTCATACTTCCACCTTTTGTATTCACACGCACGTTAGATGAATGTTTAATACCTAAGCTTAGCTGTCTGCTCTGCCCTCGCAGAATTCACAGCTCCCGAGTTCAGTGTTAATACGCAGGGGAAGTTAAATCCGCCCCCCCCCCCCCCAGTGAATCACCTTGGTCAGCATTGTGTTTTCTCTGATCCTATCCTCTACAATTAAACTTCTTCTATGTATCATCACCTAATTCAGCATAAGATGATGCTTGATGGTTGAGGACAAGGGTCTTTCTGAAATACCGTTTGTCTCCAAAACTTAGACAGTCTTTCTTCCCAGTCTGGATTCACACCCTGAAACCAGTTTCTAAAGGCTTGAACCCTTGCTAGTCTTATTCGAAGGAACAAAAAATAATTCAGTTATGGCCAACTTTATTTTAAAATGGCTTTTTAATTGCAGTAGCTTATTGGTAATAGCATATGTAATACTCTTGTGCTCCTGCTGTGGTAGAAATACATATCCTTACCTCCCAGAACCAAGTTACAGGCCGTTCTAGGCAGGAGCTATTACAAAAACCACTTGCTATATATTAAAACATATAAAGACTGTTTCATCTAACCATAACCTCCTCTGGATCAATTAAACCTCTTTAAACTGCCTTCTAGACTTGCTAGTTTCTAAAACATTTCTGGAAACACACAGGAAATTGTAGTTACTGTCACTCTGTCAGCTGGTCACCTGAAGATATGCAATGTCTTTTGAAGCGAGAAAAGAAACTTTAGAAAACCAATCTTATTTTTCGTATAAATACACACTATAATAAAAATAAAAGATGACAGAACCAGCAAACACAAGCCGTAAAAAGCGAAATAAAAAATATTTTTTCTAAAGATCTACTAAAATTCTTAGAAATCCAAAGTATTACAAGTAAATGGCTGGACAATGCTTAGTGTTTTATAAAAATATAAAATACTTCAAACAAAGGACAAAGGAGGAGACATTTCAATCAGGGTATTTACAGAAATTGTTTATTGATTTAATATACTTGAAAACAGTGCAGTGAACCCACATGAGCGAAGTTGTTCCACTGAAAAACTGCTCTTCAGAGGAAATTAACACAAACTGAGATGATAACGCACGCAATTTCTAATGTCTATTGCAAAGGAACTGAACAGGCACTGAAATGTATATATTAAAAAATACACACTGTAAAGGCATCAGATCAGAATTTTTCTTTTCTTATTACTGAACAATGGACACTGTAGATTAAAATAGTCACAAAAATAAATTTCCAATTCAGTATCCACTCTTCAGCAAGTGTCTTAATCAGAACCAGTAGGTGCATTCCACCTCTAGGCAGTATTTTCAACTATTTAATTAGATTTTGACACTGAGCTCAAAACCTGAGAGATGTGCAAACAGCTACCTTCTCCAAGTACATGGTATCATTACTTATTTTCAAAACAATAGCTACAACTTTTATCGTATATTTTAGAAGACAAGCCTCTGCATGGTAAGGTTTCTTAGACATGCTCAAGAGAAAAGTACACAGTTAAAAACTAAGAGAAGTTTGTTTAGATCTGAAAAAAATAAGATTAACAGAGTAAACTATGAAATCCAACAGCACACAGTCGGCTGCTTGACTGATGCAGGGCTGTCTCCATTGCTTAACACAGGCGCTTGCCATCGCACACATTCTGAGCCCGCTGCCTCCCCAAACGCGCCCTTCAGCAACACTTCGCTTAATTCATCTAGTCCTATTAAAGTAGCGAGAGGAGAAAAGAATTCATAGAGGGCACACAAGGCTATGCCTGTGGGCCAGCCAGGAAACACCAGCACAACGAGCCAAAATAATCCCCATACTAAGCAGTTGCGGTCTGCCATCTGAAACCCAGTGACACGGAAAAGAAGGGTTAACTTTGACTGCAAGTGTATACAGAGATACACAGATAGAACTCTCTCTTGTTGGAAATTTTTACTTTGGGGGAAAAAAAAGATATTTTCAGCCAAGAAAAATCTGTACAAAAGTCTAATGTAGCAAATCCCAAGCCACACATGCCTCCTGGGAAACTTCCTAAGGAAGAAAGGGAAATACCAGATTCACTTTAATGAGTTTTCTAGACTCGAATGACTTGGATGAAAATTTTTAACATAGCTCTACAGAGATAAGTTGCAATGTTCCTTCGACACATGAGAAAATACGGTTATAGGTGAATACAATTAATGTTTGGAATAAAATACATGAAGAAAATCCCGAGGTCCAGACTATGGCTAGCCCATAAAGCTGCCGAACTTTTCAGGTTGTCAACAGGCAACCGAAGAAGGACACTCCCCATTGCTTATTCTCTGGCTTAGTGAGAAACAGGTTGCATACAACTAGTACCACGTTAATTGAGTTTACATATCTGCTGGTCCTTTTCATTATCACGTACTCCCTGTGCTGAGCTTTGAGACTATATGCTTTATTTAACAGATCCATCAAGCCTATTACCACCACGACTATTAACAGTTATCTCCCCAATGACCGAGATGTGTTGTGAGCTGTCAGAGCATTTTATTTCTGCCTTGTTCATTCTTTCAGCAGTCTGGAAAGTTGCAGGTATATTTATACGTATGAAAATGCTACACAATCCGAAACACAACCTGGCATTTTCTGGTAGTCTTGTGAGATGTCCAGCAGCTAAACAAACAAAGAAAAATCAAACAATGGAAAAATAATGTATCGTACCTAAACCACCAAAACATTTCTCAGTGTTTAATTTTTAATAATTCATAATTGAGATTTCACGGTAAAAATATAAACTGCTCAGGAAATACTTTTAAAAATGAAAACCAAGCGTTTACTATGTGCACACCTTGGTTATCAAAGGACTCCTGTTAACCAACCATATATACAAAGTGATAAAGTGGTTAAACATCAAGGAGAGAGAAAAAGAAGCAAAAGTCAGGGTAGTAAAAAACAGTATTACTCAGTCTAATGAGTGATCATTGAGGGTGGCACAATATTATTGAGTTAAATGGGTTGCTATAATTCGGATGCTAATAAAATACATGAACAACATGGCAGCAGGCACTGCTTTAAAATCATGACAGAGTAAACAACGTCATGAAAAATAACAGTAATTCTGGATCTGTGGGCAACCTAAACAGTTCCATTTTTTTCCAGCCAGGTTCTGTTCACAAAACATTTCAAATATGACCAGAAAGAATCTTTTCTTGAACAATCTAACTCTACTTAGTGTTGCTCATGGACTAATTTCATAGCAATCACACTACTTTTTCATAACTAACCTACTAACACTGCTTTTACTGTTCCTATTTAGAAAAAGAGACTGTAATAGGGGTCAGGGAAAGGGTGATGTGGACTTATTAGCTGAATTTATGCTGCTTTATGATATCATACTGAAAAGTACATGAACCGCTCGAGTATCAGTAAAAGCAGAAAAATACATGGAAAACAGCCTTACTTTTCTTTACAGCACAACTCCCTGGCTTTTTAAATGATCGGATTTCCTCTGCCAGGCATTCCCCAAAGGAGGAAAGCAAGGTGAATACCTTGTTTGACGAAAGCCCTCGTCTCCTCTTTTGCCACCTGAACGCGACCAACCGCACCGTTCCAGGACAGGGACGTGCCCACAGTGACAGACGTGGCCTCAGCAAGTGGCTCGGGTCTGGGGTGGGCTGCGAGGAACGGAGGGGGTCACTGCAGGCAGCAAACCTCTCGCAGGAATTGAGGCACCCCTAAGCCTGGCGTTCCCTGACGTTCACACCCATAAACCTGCAACCTTGGGAGAAACTGCCTTTGCGCCAGCGCACGTAATCCCGACAGGGTGGCTGGGCTGGCTGGAGCTGCCGGGCAAGGACCGAAGCGTGTCGAAGTCACCAACGTCAGCCAGAGACCGCACATCCCGAGGGGAACCGCGGCCGCCCTGCGTTAAAGCCGTGGTGCGTCACCTGTGCCGCAGAGCTGAAGATGCAGCCTCCAGCCTTAGCCGTGGCTTTGGCAGCTGCATTTGAGCTGGTACGGTAACCACCTTCGCTCTCAGCCACAGAAAGCGTGAAGCAGGGAAACTGAAGGTAGACACTAATGCATGTGCCTGTCACGTTTTGATTAGTGAAAACTTTCGGAGGAGAGACCCGGCATATCCTAGCGATACTACAAATGCGGTTCCCCCATCCTTCCATGACAGGGATAGAGAAATAAGGATGGCTAGAAAAGTTTTGCAGCATACAATAGAAGCAGCAGAGAACCACACCAGGGAGGAAACATGAGTCCCAAAATCCCTGTGGGAAGGTTTCTGTTAGTATCAGTTACACAAGCACTTCAGATGTTCCTCAAATCCTCCAATTTCCTTTGTTTTGTCTTTCCCATCTTTTTATTAGATAACAAGAACCTTCCATAATTTCCAAGGAATTTTCAGTGTGTGTTTCTCTTAGCATGTTTGGTAATTTTTAAAAAGACAGCTTACAAATGCTGTTTTATAGGCAGCTTTTTATAATTCAGCTACGTTTATGCTTCAGAAAATTCTGGTAAAATCCACTTAGACTATATTAAATCACATCAGGGTGAAGCACTGTAAGATATTGTAAGTAACTTTCTTGTTACCTATGTATCTCAAAGAAAGTCTCGGTCAGAAAATTATTTGAGCATTTAGTTTAACAAAACATCTCCAGGTAAATACACGGTGATCTGAATTATGTCAAAATTACATTTGAATTACGTCAACATTTTTTTCACAGCGTATACGAAGAAGTGGGTTTTCTCCATAATTTTTTTCAGCACTGAGGCTGCTAAACGAGTATTATGGTGGAAAATTAAGTATATGGATGTCATGATATTCAGTCATAATGCTGCTGGCAAGCCTGACAGCTTGCCAGCTGAAATTTTAAACACCCAGTCAACTTAAGCAGAAGAATGAATTCAAATAAAGAAACTGCACAGGACATAGCAAAACAGTGGGGCTGTATCTTCAGTCTTGCCTTTGCTGCGCAGGCCCTTAAAATTCAGTTGCAGATGGTTTGTTGTTTTTCTTCCATTAGAAAATAAACAGTCTAATCTTCACTCTGAACATGTACTTATTGAAATAATACTGCAAATTAGTGCTCAATTTCTGATCATCTTTCATAAACAAACTAGTTAAATAGCTAATTAAAACTGTCTTCAAACATCTCAGTTGCCAATATATTCAAGACGTCCTAAATCTGGCTTCAAGCTAGAACAAGACAAGAAAGTACAGTCTTTGTTGTTCTGTTGAATGACTTCCCTATTTTAAGCAGATTTTACTAGAGTATCTGAAATGCTGATAGTCCACAAAATTTAATGCAAACACTATGAATATGTTCCAGTCTTTTCTTAGAATTACCAAAAAGATTGCTATGAATAATTGTTACTTGACTCCAAGACTGCTGATTTGAAAGGGTGCTGCAAGACTTGTTTTTCTCCATCTACTGATATCTATACAGCCTAGAGCTAGACCTAAAAAAACAACAGAAAAAAGACTTTTGTGACTACAATGGCACGTAAACATCAAAATCTAAAACCGTAACCTGAAATCTGCACATAACTCCTACCGAATCCCAAAGGGTTGCATGGCTCAGGGAAGACCTTGATGTACGTGGCCTACGTTCAGAGTCGGGCAGTGGCTAATTAGGTTACTGGCGGTTTGGCAATTTAGGCCAATTACCCTAATACAAATTTCTACATATAAGCACATGTGTTCTTTTTTCACATTACGCCTTTCAGAGGCACGCTATAACCAGTCCAAAATGCAAGCAAGGCTTATGCCTTTCCCCTCAACTGGGGAGGCCATATCCAGATTGCAAAAAGCTGCAGCAGAAAGCAGCAAAACTCATCCAGCAAACAGTTACCAAGCAGGGGGGAAAAAAGGCGCCACCGTCAGCAAACTGAGGCAGTGAGCCCATATCTGCAGGTAGAGGGTAAGGGAAGATTCGCACTAAGGCTTTTCTGGTTGACTTGAGGAAGAGAGCTTTGCTCTGCAGGCACGAGCGTGAGAAGAGTCACGAACACCATCGCTTCCCTCCCGTCGTGAAGGAGAAAGGTAGCCTGAGGCGGAGACAGGTGCCAACTGGGAAAATATTTGATTAAAGCAGATGCGTTTCTAATTCATTTAAAAGATCTTGCTAGAAGAAACATGGAACTATTGTTACATTCACAGATTAAAGCTAAAACACTGAGGTATATATTTAGCTCACTGCTACACGTTACGTGTCATCTCCTCAAAATATGCTCATGGCATACTATGCTTATTACACCTGTGATCTAATGGTCTCACCAGTTTCTACCTATCGCCTTCCAGGTCCCAGTCACCCAGTCATGCCATCCCTTATACAAAAGTTTGGATAGCAATTTTTAGGACAGCTTTGTATTTGTATGTCTGTAAACTTAGCATCTTTAGCTAAAGTCTAGGAGGATTAAGATAAAAATTATTGACCCAAACTCTCATTAGCTTGGGTGGAACACGCTCTCCTCTAGGAGTCTCCTTTGCTGGCAGAATTCAGAAACCTAGGACAGGGATTGCCTTCTCCACACCTCCTCCATGGTACAGGAGCATTAGCAATAACTTATATCGGCTCTTTATTCCAGTGTATTCATCTTGGAACAGTGCAAGACATAATTTCTAAATATAAAAAAAAGAAATCCAAATAGAGTAACTTTAAATTTGCAGGGCAAACCATTTTTGGGGAAATGAGATGCCAAAACACCACTTAAAAGGGCATTACATTGTTTAAGTTGAAAGGCTTTTCATATATTCCCACAGGTAGAAAGCATGGGGGTGTATTCATTCATGGTTCTGTATATTGAATACCAAACCCATGTAAAGTCCTGGTTTAAACTAATAGTTTACAGAATGGGCTTTACCTTGCATTAAGTAAAAGATCAAGTTTCATACTGACAAAATTAAGCATAGCACGTTTGTGATTATAGTAAGACATTCTCTTAAGAATCAACTTTCTCTATATAAATTTACCACTACAGAAGGTATGCACGTATATTTCCACTGGTATTTGTGTTTTAATAAATAAAATTTAAAACACTAAATCCACTGGGTTTGCTCCGGTTTTCTTTCCGATTTATAATGACTGCTTCAGCTTAGCGTCACAGGAAGGTACTGTGCATGGGCCCGAGCGCCGAGATGAGTCAGGAGCAGCAGCTGTCCTCAGTGCCTCTTCTCATTACGCAGCTCAGACTGACAGAACGCCAGTGGGTGAACGTCGCGGGAGCAGGGAGCAATCTAGGACAACTGCCCCATCACTGAAGTATCTGTGTATGCAGGAACAAGATTAGGTCATAGCACATTAGAGATCAAATGAGATAAAGATCGGAGCCTGTGAAAATAATGAGCTACTCCGGAACATTTCTTAGCTCTGAGCAAAACGAGCAGGTGCCTGAAACATGGTCAGGTCCAAACAAGGAAAGCAATAGTATGTTACTACATCCTGTACCAGGATAGGAAAGCGGGGCATCGAGGACAATTTTAATAGCTTGGACTTCATGAAGATTATAGTGAATCATTAACTTCCGTGTCTAGGTCAGTCGGTTTTCAAAACTGGAACTCAAGTGGTACTGCAGGAAGGGTTCAACATCCAAACATATTTGATCAGAGAGTTTCAAGTTTTCATTTTGTGTGAAAGTCCAAATTTTAAATTTTCCTTTCAGTGCTAATTGGGAAAAAAAAACCAAAAAAAAAAAGAAGATAATTCTTAAACACTCTGAAATATTTTGAGTTTTTTGGTTTGGGTCTCTGTGGGTTTTTTTGTTTTGTTTGTTTGTTTGTTTTTTAATTGGGAATACTGTATCTTTTACTTTCTATTTTATCACTTGGCTTTCTAATAGCATATGATTCACGTAAAACAAAAGTGCATTACTAAAGCCAAGTACTTGAATAGTAGTTGTTTGGTTTTAAATACAATACCAAGAAAGTGCAACATTTAACTAATGTTTTTGAGAAAAGCATTGCTTTGGGAAAATTGTCATCAACCCAACAATTGCATTATTTCCTAAAACAATAACCCACAAAATTTTCCTAATTCCCTAACATGTTTTCTGTTCTGAAAATCCCTAGTTTATCACTTGAGTTTTATGTAAATCACATTCTTTACAACAGTTTAGATACAATGTTATGGTAAATACAGAATTGACCAGGATGCCATACCTTCTGGCCTTCCACTCCACATGATTTTTCACTGCTGCACACTGACAAGAGATGAGAAAATCCAGACCAATACGTGGTAAGGTATCAATAAAAGCCAGTCTGCAAAATAAGAACTCGACATTTTCTAGAAGGTGAATACGCAAGGTTCTCCTCTAGGATCTGTATGAAACCCCAAAACTGCTAACGGAGACTTTAGTTTCAGTAAAGATTTCTATCAGAAAATAGTAATTTTCAGTATATCTTTCTGATAAACAAGCCCATCATCTCTTCTCAACTGTATCTTACCTCAACTTTAGTCATTATTAGGTTTTAATTTAGAGCCATACATTTAGAGGCAGCGTTTGGGCATGCGTGAGTAATGTTCAAACTTCGGTCATAGCTACATACTGTGCAATACAGCAGTTACTTATTTAACTCTGCTTATGTTTCCAGAGGTGGCAGTGACACCAAGACAACTCTTCTGCAACTGGGCTTTTCTTCTTCCCAATTAGTCTTGTTTCAGCATTCTTGCATGTGTCCTTAGCACAAGAGGATTACTGGTGAGGTGCCTTCTCCCCTCTGACGCAGCATGCAAAACATGTGGCATGTCTCATTCTAGAAAACATGGTATTGCCCAATAGGGCATGACTGCTGCTGCTGCTGCTGAAAATCACTCTGAAAAACCAGAACAAGTCTATACCCCTGCAGATGAAGGTCAGAAACAGAATCTTAGTGCCTCTATAACTGAGCTTCTCCCTATCCGCTTCTGCTGCCCCTGAACTACTTCCTTTACAGTAGTTAAGATACGTTATGTCCCTAATGACTGTCCCATCTAAAAATAAGTGCTCTTAACACACAAGAGATGTCAGGCTAGCACAGCAGGATGCTGAAGCGTCTCGAGATGCGTAGCAGGGCTTCTCTTACACTGGGTTGCAGCAATTTAGGAATTCACACTTGATAAATGCAATAAGGGCGGCTTCTTTTTATCTCCTGCAAATGGTGCCAGGACTGATATATTCCTGACCCTTATTTGGCTCTCCAGCTTATTCTTTTATGCTGTTCTCTGGAATCATGAAATTCTAATGTTTCACTAGGCAAACATGCACTGTAGTTGTGTATGCTTTTTCACTGACATGGATAGATGGACTGTGTAATTGACAGCAGCTGACTCAACTTTTTGTTTGGGTCTACATTTTCTTCAGAGATACTCATACAGAAACATACTCTGCTCTGATAGTGTTTCTCAAGCAGAGAGATAACACTGAACTCTGGAAACTTACCTATAGCTGAAATAACTCTTCTTCAGCTTTTATTTTTATCTTGTTTTCCACATACAACAGTACAGCAACAGGCTTCTCTGCATTACTTAAGTAATGCTATTGTTTGATTCAACGATCCTTGTCCTTGCTCTTTTTTTCCAAGGTGAGTGAAAATTGTAACAGAAGCTAAATGAAATACACTGTTTTTCTTAATAGCAACATATTACATTATCCCCAATAAGGGCTAGATTAAGCCGATTAAAGCTCTGCCAGAACACGGCCCAGAGAGATAATCTGTCCTTGTTACCGACCACAGGAGTGGGAAAAGATCACTTTATTTAGTCTCCTGAAGTATTATTTTCACAAACTGAGAGGGAGTAGTATTGCAGATATTGTTTCTCCCTCTTTTCTTGCATTCTCTTCACTGTAGTAATTTTGTAGATGCCTGTGTTGGCAAGCAGGAATTTTATTTTGGAAGTTTCAGTACTGTACTTTTTCAGAAACCTCTCAAAAGTTAGGAAGATACATGGACTTACAGAGGATGCTTAGCAGAAAGTTCTTTAAGAAAGTTCTTCTTCAATTTGCAATGGAAATGGCATCTTTTAAAACTTGTTTATCAGCACTATAGCACATAAACATTACAGTTCTTGGGCTTTTTTGACAGGTACCTAAGCAACCAATCCTCTGAGAAAAAGGACTGTAAAGAGAACTACACTTGAGAAACCACATAGCAAAGGAAGCACTAAGGGCCATACAAACAGCCTCCAAAACTCCCCCAAAACATTAATTTTCTATTGATTGTTTCTACTGGGAGGATTACCATGTTTGGCAAAGGAGACAACACTGCCATATGTCTTAATGGCATTCGCAGCTTCTTGACTGCTGTGGGGTGTGATTCATTTGTTGGCTAGGACGTTCGCTTTTGTCTGCTTGCTCTACAAGATTTCAAGTGTTACCTAATTCTTGTTTCAATAGAATTGTATGTCATCCTGTTTATCCAGTATGCGACCAACATCGCCTCTAGGTCTTCTTTTCTAAAAGAATTCTGTCATTTCAGAGAATAAGACTGGTCTCTTTTGTCCTGTCAGCAAAGACATTCAGTCAGGAAAACTTCTACTCCTCACGAGAATACTTTTCTTCAGGGTTCGTATACTTTTATGTCCCAGGAAACTGCAGAGCTCCATTCCAAGAGGGAAGAGAAGGGGCCAGATGTTTGTTCCACTTTTGAAGGAAGTTAGAACCTACCTTATCTAACACATAGAGCAGTATTTGGTATCCAGGATTAAAGCAAATGCAAGGTAAGCTAGGAAAAAGTAATGGCCTCATCTTAGGAGTTTATGGACATATTTCATTATTGTAAAGTGCTTATCGAGACCTCCAGATTGTCTCTTCTTTTCCCCTTGGCAAACCTTGTCCTAAACTTTTTAGAACTAACTTACCCACCGTCTTTGCCACATTGCCAAGCCAGTTCGAAGTCTCATACAGACTACAGCAAAAGCAAGCCATGCTCTGCAGGTGTTACTGAGGCATTTTCTTTGATGCACTTACTGCATTATTTCAGTCACAGATGGAAAGGGGCCTGTGTTTATGTAGTACTATCTCAGCTATGTGTGGATGACAGAACCCTAAGTAAATTGCTCTTTGCCCTTGTTTTTCTGGCTATTACAGAAATGAACAGTACATTGAATTACAGTATCATTTTTCTATCAGCACAATATTAAGAGTCCAAGGATTGAGCCATTTCTAAACTAGTCTCCATTTAAATAAATCTGGAAAGTAGCACCGAAGTTGTTTTGCAGGCTTGGTGTAACAGAGGAAAATTAAGCAATTCATGGAAGTGCTAGCTAAATAAATATGAAAAAACCCCCACTAATAGTTCTTTAGTTTCACTCAAAAAGTCCTTAGTGTTTTGGGGTTTTTTATTACATGGCTTTGGAACAATAGAAGAAAGTAATTTTATAGTTTTTCCTCCAGTTTATACCCTTAAAGGATCTTGTCTTCACAAAGATTTTGTTCAGTAGGTTTTCATGCAGTGCTGTAATAATTCTTTGCAATAATGCTTGAAGAGAATTTTTTAAAAGCTATTTTAACATTGATTTTGTTCACTCACAGATTCTGTCTTCTAAAAATGACTAAATTTGTGGGGTTTTTAATTTCAATACATTTAGTTTAACAACTGGATCTTGTTGATCACTAGAATAAAGATAGGGACATCAGAAGGGAATGCTAAATCCCAAGTAAATATTGCCACTGGAAAAGAAACCACGTAGATCAAAATTACAGTTTTAGACTGCTTCACTTTTCCCACCTAGTCTTTTGTATAAGAAAACAGAACATTAAAACTACTTTGGGAGAAAAGACAAAGTTCATCCTTTACCAAAAATGAAAAACAGAACTGAAAAGTTTTTTTGGGGAAAAAAAAAAAAAAAAAAAAAAAAGAGCCCCAAACCCCTAACCTCACACTGTAAATCAAAGCTTCAAGAACTTTCCAACCACTGCTAGAAGAAAATCATGATTTCCCAGACTTCTGAAAATGCATTCTCCGAATGCTATCATGTCCCTGAAAAAAAGTAAAGTTCAACATATGGAAGACGGCAGCAAGGATAATGAACCACTTGCTCAGCTCAAGTTACCTCAACAAAAGCTTCCACCTCTTTTATAGGTGGTGCTTGGTCCCTCAGAAAACTGCATGTTAAGGCTGTTCAAGCTTTTGCAATTGCTTGCAGTCCAATTGCCTCTTCCTGCACCTTAGAATCACAGAATCATTTAGGTTGGAAAAGACCTTCAACATCATCGAGTCCAACCATCATCCACGCCCACCAAACCATGTTATGGAGTACCCCGTCTACGTGCTTTATGAATGCCTCCAGGAACAACCTTCATTACAACTCCACTCACCATTTTAGGGCAACACTGACGTCTAGGACAACTCTATACTTGGCCATTGTTCTACAAAGACAGCCAGAAGCGATCCCGTATACCTGGGGCCTGCACACAGAACAACAGCATCACACAGGCAGGTGTGGTCACAGTTCACTGCAAACTGTGCACGACTCAAAAAGGTCTTTGCAGCTCCTTTCAGCTTTGGGTGCTTGCTAATAGCCATTCTGTCCTAAATATTGATAGAATCTCTGTCAGTTAAATTATTCATTTTAGAAAAAACCTCCAGAATCCTTTTTCAATTCCTAAAATGCTAAAACACAATAAATGATTGACAAACATTTACAGAAAATAGGCTGGAAAACAAAGATGACAACCCTCAGGTGAGCTAGTCGCTTGTGGTCTGAAGGCCCTCTATTACTTGACCCTGCATGAACATATGAACGTTACTGCATGAAACTTAACACCCAAATGTTCAACACTGTAATATATGTTCTTCCAAGGAAGACAATTTGGTAATAAACAGTAGGTTTCCTTCCAATCAAAAGAAGCAATGAAAGAACACACATTCTGCTCAAACGATTAGTTTTCTTGTTTGAGAAAACTTCCATTTCAGTGAATGAAAAACGTAAGAGAACACTGTGTACCAACAGCAAGCATTAGAATTTGTTACTCCTGAGCTCCCCTCTTAACTGATGGGGGGTGAATGATTTCAGGGGGGGGAGCAGATGAGATCTCAGCATGCACACGCAAGTATGCAACAGATGTGTTTCATGGAGCTTGGCTTACATTTAATTTTATCCTATTTTTTTTTTCCTTATTATACTACAAAAATATTAACAAAAATAAAGAACTTCAATGCTATTAATAAAAGCTTTTAAGTTAATTATTCTCTAGTCAGTTTAAGTGAGGAAGTCCTTCTGGTGGCTCCACAACTGCAACCCTTGAAAACCAAACATTTCCCTTCGCCAGCAAAAAAGGTGTTCCTATGGCTATTGCTTTGTTTGATAATCCACTTGGAAATTTGTAAGTCTCATTGAACCATTGAATAATTTGCCAAGTTGGCAGGTATTCTTAATGAAACAGGGAGAAACCTTTCTGTGATCACTTTATGAAAGATGTAGACTTGGAAGTTACCCTAGAAAAACCACTCAATCATTATGTCATTAATCTCAATATTGTATGTTTTGCAAATCCTGCGTTCAGGGAACTACTTTCATTTTTCCTCCTCACATGACTTTATCCTCAGCAATTATTGTGCCCTCTTAAAGCAAAAGAAATTTATTTCATAACACTAATTTAAAAAAAAGTGCCGTTGAAAAGCTGCATCCTTATTTCTTCTGTAAATAAGGATCAATTAGAAACATCATCAGAAGTCAACAATGAGAAATTTCTACAAGTACCTGGGTCTTATGAAATTCCAAGAACCTACTAAGGTCCCAATTCAATAAAGCTTTTAAACATTTCAAGTCCCATAGTAATTCACATTTCTCAGATATACAATTAAATATCTTACTGACCTCGAGCCTATGCCTAAAATACCATCTCAGTGTATATAAGCACAGCTCTGCATAAGGAATTCTCCACTGCGAAATATGAAATAAACTATGAAGAGTGTCTGACCGATATTGAATGTACTTAATCGGTGAGGTTTAATGGGTAACTCAGTGACTGAATTGACGGTCAAATATTCAAAAGTGGTATAAAAAGCATCTTTACTGAACAACTTATGAAAAGGAAATTGTGTATTATTTGAGGCCATGAAACAAATTACATTACTGATACTGACAAGAACTCAGCAAAATGTTTGCCAAACATTTTGCTTGTCCACAGAGTATTCCATGAAAAATATACCCAACAGGTCACATTACACAAGCAACCATTTAAAAAAAGTCATTGTAAAAATAGCAATTATATTTCTAACTGCTTTTTTCCCCATCTGTTTTCCAAAACATGTGAGGACAAACATCCCGTGGATCACTTTTCAGTCTCAGTCTCAGGTTCACTGTCTCCACTATCACTGTCTCTTCCAGGGTGTTCTGGCATTGTTCGATGTTCATCCACTTCGGCCACTTTCAATTCTCCTTCCTTTATCATTTCTTCCTCTGCCTTACTTTCTTCTCCTTCAGCATCTTCCTGCATGCTTTGCCCCTCACCTTCTACTTCAGTCTCTTGAGTTTGAGTAGTTTCTGGTTCTTCAATCATGGCAGGTGGGGGCAATAAACGCTAGATCATTAAAAAAGAAATGATTTTCAGTTATTACAACAAATACATCTATTTGGGCATCTATTCCTATTTTAGCTTGACCTGTTCACCTTATATTTAGGATTTTGCATTAGATAAGTTAACAACAAAGACTTAAAATTTAGAAGCTCTAATAATTTGTAAGTATTTAACTCCTATATTTAAAAAAAAAAAGAATAATCTTGGCTCACACAATGGTCTTATTAGACACATTATTTTGCCTGAAAAGAGGGTGTTAAAAAGTCAGTACTTCCAATTCAAGGATATCAAACACATTTCATTATCCCAAACAGCCAGACAAGTAATAGGGTTATGGTAAATCCCTACTTGGAGCAACAAGCACATTCCTACCATAATCTCATCTATTACCATTTCAATCTCCTAGATATGTTTAACTTGCTTTTTGAGGCCTTTAACAGGCCTGTCTTTAACAACTCATTCCAGTAATTTCCCCTTGAAACATCTTATAAAATGCTATGTGAATGTTATCTGTACTTACACACATTTCAACCACAGCTGTAAATGTAGAACAACACAAGTTCCAGTAACAGTTAAAGCAATGCTTAGATATCTTTCACATAATACTTCTGGAAAATAAGTGTTTTGCTCACAACCAAAGAAGTATTTTGCAAAACATTATAAGCAGCAGTGGTAGCCATATTACAAACTTCAGAAAAAAAAATAATACCAAGAATACAGTGAGCTGAAGAGTATGGATGAATGTTATACAACTCCAGGCTGTCCAGAAACACTCATACTTCTTGCAGCCTGACAATATCTAACCACACGATGGATGTTTCCTTGGAATATTGTGAAGCATTTTAATGAAATGAAAGCTTGATAAACCTCCCATGGACAATTGTTTAGTTTTGTTTTGCTTAAAGGCAGCTTAGCTTCACATGACAAATTAAGTGTTTAATTACAGTGAAGTCTTATATTCAATTAGATGACACTAATATTACAAATTTCTGACAAGCATAGGCAAATCTATGAAGCAATCGTGCTGGTTTCTATAATCCATCTGTTCATGGAAGAAGTTTATTTCAAAACCAGAGATCCTTTAATTACAAAATATACTCTTGATGCATGAGACAAACTCAGAGTACTTCTGTGACTTACTTAGATGCATGTTGTGTTTCATGACTACTGCTGTTAACATTAGTGTAAAAGAAACGGAAAAATATAATGTTGTATTAAATAGGGTAAAAGTAATTTAATGCCTGCATTTTATTTTTTTTTTGTAGTTCACTTTTTGGCTTCCCCTGCAAGGAGAATGTGATCCATTGCCACAGTAGGAAAACAGCAGTTTTGTAACTAATTTTAGCTAGCAATGGATTAGATTAGGATGCTAAAAAGGGTAACTGGTATTAGCAGAAGAACTGGGTCTATATTTGATTAAGGTGTCCAGCAAACCCATCTTTTGGTATAATTTAGATACTACCGTCTGCTTTTCAGGACATGTATACGCTTCTCAGTTTTGACAGGGCAATTAATTTGCATCTGACTGTGACCAACTACAGAGTCCACGGAGTCTTCATCACATACAATCTGCACAGTTGAGAGATCTCCAACTATATTAGACAAACTGGCTCCAAAACAAGTCTCATCATGTGCTTATAGGACCGGGTTTCCTAATAAAAGTGTGAGCTTTTGCTACTTTAAGAAGAATACAGTTAGAAGAAGAGATTTCAGTAGTGTCACTCTTTCTCTATCCCATTTTCTTTACAGCAGACAAGATAATTAGACCACTTCCCCAAAACAGTGAGAAAGCATCCTGTCCACCTGGCAAAGGCTTTTTCTGGGTAGCAAAATGCTTCAAATTTGGCTGAAGCTATGCCTCCCAGAAGGAAAAAAACCCACCCAAAACCATAAATCCAAATTCACTGGCTAAGAACTACAGAGAAAAAGAAATTTTCTGTCTGAAAGTCTGACATTCAGTTAAAGGAGACATTTTGGGTTCTGATCTCTACTGATTACGCTGTTCCATATTACATCAAGAAGTCAGTGGAAGAAGGAAGGAGGAGGTGGTGATAGAGAAACATCCTTGCAGTAAAGCACAGAACCTAGATCTCACAGACAAGTACCTTGGACTAATCTGTTCAAGGATACAGAGCCATGCTCACACTCTCTTCTCACAGCCAGCTAATCCAGAGTGAGTGGTGTCCTTTTACATAATTTTTTTCCACTTTTGGAAATCCTTCAGAAGAGCAAAAACTAACAAGGGAACTTCAGAGTACCATGAAAGAATGAATTATAGGTTATAAAATCATGATACACGCCAGACATTAAGTGAAAACTGATACAGTTGAGGGGTAGCATTTAAGACCTCTCCCTTTCTGTTTACTATCAACTACTTCTAGGCATCTAGACATGCAAGTATGCTAAGTAAAGGCAGCTTTCTGCTCAGTATACTATCTAAACTGCCTTAAAACCCTGCTCACATAGGTAAGACAACAAGGTGTTTCTGTTGGGTTCTGAATTCTGCTTCAGGGATTAAACACTGACAAAATTAGGTATAGAAGTGAGACAGCATCTACAACTGCTTCCAACCCCCTGCTATTTTGCTTGGTGCTGAACTACTGCTGAAAAAAAAATTGCTCCAGAATAAAAACGCTACAGCTGCTAACCAGCCCGGATAATGCGGTGAGCTAACATGGTTAAAATGGTTCCAAAACATGATCTGGTCTTTCTATACACTGCAGGCTTGTCACGAAAACCTGTATTACAAAACATTATTGCACCATGCAGTGATGCTCTAACACCACTAGCTGGACTTACCTGAAACATAACACACAAGTTTACTTCAAGTAAATACTGGGCACACTAATTCTTTAGTATTACTGAGGAATTTTTGGGCCCAGACAGAGCCATGTCTAACACTCGGCATCAATTACTGCTGGTTTTTGGGCCTTAAATTGGGGCTGAAATTACTAAAAGATACAGCTCTTGCTACTGCAATATTTTAAAGACCTCAATATTCTCACTCCCAACCATAAAACCTTGAGTTTTAAACATAACAGGAACAGTCTCAAACCTCAACAACATCTCATGTCACTTACTAAAAACCAATTTTTTTTTTAAATACACACTTTCCAAAAGGTAGAAGGACCTTACCTGTTGGTAGTGGCGTGTACTCTGTATCATGTGCATATACATATTGTACACAAAGTTAGCCATTTGAGGCATGTTCTTAATAACATGTATTTGGTGAGATGGTCTTTCTCCATTCTAAAGAAGGGGAAAAAAGTAGACATTCAGCAAGCAAAGCATTTTTCAAAGGTTGTTTAACTATATTAGAAAACATGAACCCAAAGAAAATAAATAATGCTTTTAAAAGAACAAAATAGCTCAATTCTCTGGAAAGACAGGAAGTGTAGGTCCTACACTGGGGAACCGGATCAATCATGATACTGCAGCCCAATGAAGAAATTTCAAAAGGAAAGGCTGCGTTCTGATGCTTACTCCATAAAGTACATTTTGGACTTGAGTCATTTAACATATTAAAGGCACAAATAGTTTACCATCAGATTAGGACTTAGCCTACTTGTCCATCACAGTCCAACTCCTTCTTGCTCACACTTGCTGACCATGCATACTGCATTCTTTGTTGCACAGTGGACATGAAAGTTTCAACTGAAAGGCTCCCTCCCGAACTTGTCAACAACACTTAAGACAAGGTAAAGAATTGTGGGTTCATGTAGGCACTTCTCAAAGTTCCAGGAAGCAAAGCAGATACGCTCCTCCATTTCTTCATTTAGCATCCCACTCTGTGCGTCCTGTGCTTAGATGCTTAATACAAACCTTTCCCTAAAGATCCAAGGCAGTATTACAAATTATGTTTTAGTACTTATGAACCTAGCTCAGCAACAAAACTATTTTGCGATTCTAGACCCATTTTTAAAAGAAACTATTAGCTTTGTGTGCCTTTTTTTTTTTTTGAGAAATAACATTATTTTGTTTCATAACAAGACCAAGAATATGTAACACAATAAAAACTCACCTATTTAACACAAAAGAAAAATATTTAATCACTTACACAGGCAGGAAAAAAAGCAGGCACAACAGAGTTCTCTTGGTAACTAAGTTTTGTGGAAAAAATCAATTAAAAACAGCTAGTGTGTATCATGACAAAAGTTAACTCTAGGGACATAATTATCCAAGAGGCACTGTTTTAGCAGAGAAGACAGTCCCATTACTTATAGCCTACTCAAAAAAAGTGGGCATACAGAGCCATTACAGGTAGCAAAGTTCAGAGCAGCTGTTCCTACCTGTCTTGCTGTTGGAAAACATTCTGTGGGAATGATATGGAGGTGAAGTGGTCGAGCTGTGAGTTGGCTGAAAGCTGGAGTTAGCTCAAAACAGTTCTGAAACAGCGATACCCTTGCAAAGATATAAAGCCCGAGCCTGGCTCTTGACATGGCAACGACTAATCGTCGGACATCCCTTCAGAAAACAAACAAAATCAATCATGTTCTTTTTAACTGATGACATAGTTGCAATAAAAATAACTAGATGTATACAGAATTCTTAATTAAAGGAAATACAAAATCATCTGCTAAAATACTATTTTGTCTTTAGTTTTTTTCCGCTACATACTGTTTCAATAACTACCAAATACTAGAACCATTATATAAAAGAGGTGTCACTGTACCAATAATGATATAAAAAAAAATCACCCTTTACTATTTTCCTAGTCTTCACAGGTAAAGATTTACACTGACAACAAATCACAATAGCATTTCTGTATCCTGAATGAGTAAACATGAGTTGGTAACTCATCTAACTACTGCTGATGAGACAAGTCTTCCTTTCACTCCATCCCAAAACTGAAGTGCAAACATTTTAAACCACACATCATAATGCAACTTATGCAGTGATCAAACACTTCCAATAGAACACAAATAAAAAGCTCACTTACAGGAAAGAATCTATGACAAAATTTAAGACTGCATTTGTTCAACAAGCATTACATTCCTATCATTCTACTAGGGTGAAACCATGTTCAGCCTATCTGCAGTAATATAAACTAATTATAGTGTAAGAGCCATTACTAAAGGATAAAGTGGTTGTGAAGAGCATACCAGACAGTTATAAAAGGAAGTATGTCTGAACTTCATTCAATACATAGCATTAAACTTAATTTCTACTACATACTCAAATAATTGAACACTTTTGTATAATGTACTATAAACATCTTTCTGATGGAAAACATGTAGTTTAACGACACTACAAGAGTATCATCTTACGTACCTAAGGTGACCTACAGCTTTGGTACGCACTAGTGAAAGGAGAATATAATCATTTTGTTGACCTTGAAATCTGTCCACAGTTGTTACCTAGAGAATCAAAAACCAAGAAAAAGCCTCCATAGGTTAGTCTTTGCCATTTCAACTAAAATGGGACACCAAAATTTTAACATCAACTTCAGACTGAGATTGCAGTATATAGCAAGAGAAAAGAAAATGCCTTAACTCTGTCTTAGTTGGCCTCTAACCAAAAATCATCAGCCTGTTCTTTGGGGAGATGTTGGGAGGAGCTTTTGTCTGACTGTATACCATTTCTTTTACATTTTTATTCAGTTCCAACAGCTAACAGTGGGGTGCTAATTCCAAATGATTGTGGAAAGGCACCAGTTTTATAATACAGAGTTTTAACCTGCAGAATTAGGACCAGACCTTTATGAACTATGCTTTTTATTTGTTTCATCAGATTCGTCATCATATGTTTTATCAAATCATTTCCACTCTCGGTGGACCTTCCTAAAGGTGTGGGCTTTAGGGTGGGTTTGAGGACAAAATAAATGACAAAATAAAGAGTTACTCTGTCCCATGTAGTCTGTAGCCTTTCCAACATCACCGACTTCACTTTGTATGTCAAATTACAAACAGGCAGAAATAAGGGCAGTACCCTATGAAATTCCATAGAATATAGGTTAGTAAATGTGTGGTTAACCAGGGAATACTTACACAGAAAGCTGTGAATCTATTAAATTAGTCTATTCTATAATATGACAATTTAAAACCAAACAAGCCAGAACCATTCCAATGACTGAAATATTTTCAAAGTCACCTTGTTTGGCCGTCCAATCAGTGGATTATTTCCACACCGCTGATTAATGACATCACGGATCAGGTGTTTCTGGCCATTGTATGTTGTCAGGATACTTATCTTGTCCGCAGGATAACCAAGCAGGCACATATACATGAAGAGTGCCACAACATACTCTGCTTCACCAAGATTCTTAAGTTTAAAAGAGGAGGAAAAAAAGACAAGAAAAAAAGGGTTACTCAACCTGTAAGGTTGGAAAGAATAACACCTGTGTCATTATTGTGTATTCAGACAAAAAACTCAGTGCTGAGAGAAACGTCTCTAGACCTGATGTTTCTTTGTTCACTTAATAAAAGCCATTTTGAAGGAATAAAAGAAGCACAAGTAGGTTTAATAACTTCATTCTGACTCCAGAGAACTGCGGAAAATATCTACATCAATATTACTGTTAGACATGGATTGACACTTTCCAATATTTACTCAGAAGCTCCCAGTTTTATTTCAACAAGATTAAATTCTAAATATTTAATAGTTCTTAAATATAATAATAATTAAACATTAAAACATTTAGATTATATTTATGGACTATTAAATATTTATATATTTGTATCTAAATGCATTTATATGCTTATAGCTGTCTGCCCAAATGAACTGCCACCTTAACTATATTATTAAAGAACTCAACTGATACAGTATTTCATTTTCTCCTTCTTTAAAGGTCACATGTCAAAAAACACCTACTATGTAAAACTGTGGAATTATTATTTGTTAAAAAGTATTAGAAGCTGATAATCTACAGATACCTGTATTTAAATACAAGGCTTTAAAAAAAACACCACTTAGTGCCAACATAACATGGTTCCAAAAAAGCATGCAAAAAAGTTGCAATGAGTCACTCTCCAGTAAGCTGAAAGTAAGAACTAGCTGAACCAGAATAACTAAACTCCTTTCAACTATTAATTAGGAGACAGACATCTGGATTATCAAATCCAGTTATTTCTACTGCAGGCTTTACCTATTCAATTTCAAATGACCAGCTGTTACTTTGTATTTCATAACTTACAAATATTTCATTACTTATTATAAGTAATGTCTGTTCCAAAGCACCACTCTTCTGGCTATAGGAAGTTCTGTCCCATTTCCAGATGGAAGTTATTCAGAGCCTGTTTAAATCCATTTTCTGTCAAGAAAAACTATCTTTCAGGTTAAAAAAAATGTTCTCAATGGCTGACATTTATTCCTGCTCTATTTATACTGGGAATCTTATCCCCACTTGGCATATGTTTGACTAGGCTCGACACACCAACCTCATTTATTTTTTCTTATTAATTAAGTGGGCTCTGCATTACTTGGAAAATGCAGTTGCCAAGCATATCAAACACCTGTGGGTGTAAAGCTATTCTACAAATTTTACCCCCCCCTTAAGTCTGGAAAGAAATGCCCAAATTCACAAAGAGAAATAATTTGTAGTGGCAATCTGTTATCTCATGGAAAACCATGCAATGCCACCAACATACTCTGCTACTATCTCTCAATCCTCAAGATCACCCCCCCCCAACTGTAGGAAGTATTAGAAGAGTTTGCTCATGAAAGCACTGTTGTAATGAAAAAGGTGTTCTTTGTCCTTGCATGAGTGTTCTCAGTCTTCTTGCCCAGGAACAGGAACATTCTAAAGCAGTGGTCATATTCTCAATTATCAGAATCCCATTTTTAAGGCACTGATTTCAGCTGTTCCTGTTCCACAGGACAATTATGTTACAGTGTTACAGCTTAAAAAACAAAATCAAAAGAAACTCTCCCCTCCAAATGACTCTGTCCTCAATCTAGAAGTGAGATAAAGTGGATTATGGCTCACCATTGCTTTCTCCACTAACAGCACACTAGTTTGTATTTAAAAAAAAAGAAAGTGAGAGGACCCCAAGCAAAACCTATGAATATCTTTCATACCTTTTAAAAAAAATAGATTAACATAACTCTCAGTGATCTTCACAGGGAAAAAATGACCATGAATATGATCACCTTAAAGTATATTGTTTGCTTTCCATAATACTAGCAAAATAGGAGGTATTCATTCCATATTTGAATTAAACTTATTAACTTGCACACAGCTCCAGCTTCTAACTTTTTCAAAACTCAAACTGGTGATTTAGGCACCAGACTTTGTTTCATCACTGTTTTTAAAACAAAAAAAAAATAATAAAAGGACTGAAAACACAAGCATCTCATTACAAGCATAAAAGGTTTTCCTATATTTAAAGGAAATAGAGACTGTTATTGATAGCTTAATTTGAAAATTTATTTGAGAAATTCCAAGGCTAAGGTTTTTTTGGCACGTTACTTCAGCCTCAATGTCTCTCTGCCTCATGTATATTTCTTGCAGTACCTTTTCATTCTTTTATGAATGGGCTTTTTAGCATTCTTACATATAGATCAAATGAATATTACTCTTCAAACTCAAATATGTGCCACAGAGCAAACTTTGTTCCTTCATGTACAAGAGAAATGCTACTGTCTACTTCACTATCATGGCAGTACAGCCAAATTACAATAGACTTCAGTGTGCCATAAGCCAAAACAACATTTCATGATGAATTATACACCAGATCTCACCCCTCCCATCACATTGAGAAAACAGACATCAAGCAAAGTCAGTCACTTTGAGTAAGAAGCACAACATAATACATTATCATTTTCAACATACAAAACTCATTAAAAGGAGAAAAAAATCATGCATATGCATGACTCAACCGAGAACATGAATTAATCAGTTTACTGTACTCTGATAGTCTGTCTTCATTGCAGATTTACTAAGCCATATCTAGATGAAATAAAGTATACGTGTAATATTTCTCTCACCTGATAGAAATAAGGATTGGGTTCAGACTCTCCCACACCATTGAAGTCTTCTACATTTATAAGCTGGAAGTCATACAAAAACCCAGCATTGGCTGTTCTGAATTCTGGCAGAAGCTGCACGTGAGGCAGGTTACCCAGATTCTTGTAACGCCAGTTGTACAGGTTACATAAACTGTTCAAAAACACACAGAGGCAAACCCCAAATGGTTAAAGCCAGTTCTTGAATTTATTCAAAATAGTTCAGACACATACAACCCCTTGCTTTCAAGATTAAAGCTTCTGTAGGTTTTCAATGAAAAAAGTAATTTTGCTGGATAACCTGTACATATGTAAATGAACATACTTGTACCAGCTATCCAGCAATATTATCTTTCAGTTTTGATTCTGTTTGGTTCTCTCTCAAAGAAAACTTCAGATTTTACTTCAGTGCAGCACACTCAGCCTTAAGCCTGTTCCACTTGATCAGCTTTACATTGAAGAGTACAATTTTTGCAAAGAAATCTAGTAGGAATTTTCATGGGTAACAAAATTTAAGGAATATTAATGCTTCTTTACAAAAAGGCAGGAATAAGGGAAAAAGGATCTTCTGCATTATCTGTTGTAAAACTTCTTACTGCAAAAAGAAATTTCTTATTTTGTGCATTGCCTTGTATTAACATCAGACATTAAGGGAAGCAACCAAAATCTACCCAATTCTGAATCATCTCTGGTATTTATAGGGACAGTAATATAACCAAAATGCCTCATTCACAAATGCACAATATCCAGACCAAATAAAGTAGCAGATAGTTCATGGGCAAGCTACCTATGACTGGAGTGCTGCAGTGGAAGGCTACAAGCTCTTCAGAAGGGATAGGCAAGGTAGAAGAGGTGGTGGGGTGGCTCTCTCTGTTAGGGAATGTTTTGACTGTACAGAGCTACATGATTCTGATGACAAGGTGGAGTGCTTATGGGTGAGGATGAGAGGGAAAGCCAATGAGACAGATATTGGGCTGGGAGTCTGTTATAGACCACCCGACCAGGTTGAAGAGATGGATGAACCATTCTACAAGCAGCTGGCAGTAGTCTCAGAATTGTGTGCCCTTGTTCTGGTGGGGGACTTTAACTTTCCAGACATCTGCTGGAAATACCACACAGCAGGGAGTCAACAATCTAGGAGGTTCCTGGAGCGTGTGGAAGATAACTTCCTGACACAGCTGGTGGGTGAGCCAACCAGGGAAGGAGCCTTGATAGATCTGTTGTTTACAAACAGGGAAGGACTGGTGGGAGGTGTGATGGTCGCAGGCCATCTTGGGCTTAGTGACCATGAAATGACAGAATTTTCAATTCTTGGTAAGGCAGGGAAGGTGGTCAGCAAAACCACCACTATGGACTTCCGGAGAGCAAACTTTGGCCTCTTCGAGGCACTGGTTGAGAGAGTCCCTTGGGAGACGGTCCTGAAGGGCAAAGGGGTCCAGGAGGGATGAATATTCTTTAAGAAGAAAATCTTAATGGCTCAGGACCAGGCTATTCCCATGTGCCGCAAGTCAAACTGCCGATGAAAATTACCGGCCTGGCTGAACGGGGAGCAGGAGTCAAGAAAAAAAAGGAGAGTTTATCATCTCTGGAGAAAAGGGCGGGCAACTTGGGGGGAGTACAGGGATCTTGTTAGATCATACAGAGAGAAAATTAGAAAGGCAAAAGCTCAGCTAGAACTAAATCTGGCCACTATTGTAAGGGATAGCAAAAAATGTTTTTACAAATATGTTAACAGTAAAAAGAATCCCAAGGAGAATATCTATCCTTTAATGGATACAGAAGGGAACATAGCCACCAGAGATGAGGAAAAGGCTGAGGTACCTAATGTCTTCTTTGCCTCAGTCTTTTAATAGTGAGTCCAGTTATCCCCAGGGTACTCCACCCCTTGAGCTGGAAGGTGAGGATGAAGAGCAGAACATACCCCCCTTAATCCAGGAGGAAATAGTTAGTGACCTACTACGCCACCTGGACACTCACAAATCTATGGGACCAGATGGGATCCATCCAAGAGTACTTAGGGAACTGGCAGAGGTCCTTGCCAAGTCACTCTCCATCATCCATCAGCGATCCTGGTCAACAGGGGAGGACCTAAACGACTGGAGGCTTGCCAACGTGACTCCCATTTACAAGAAGGCTCGGAGGGAGGATCCGGGGAACTACAGGCCTGTCAGCCTGACCTCAGTACCGGGAAGATTATGGAATGGTTTGTCTTGAGAGCACTCACATGGCAAGTCTGGGATAAGAAGGGGATCAGGCCCAGTCATCAGGGGTTTACGAAAGGCAGTTCCTGCTTGACCAACCTGATCTCCTTCTATGACTAGGTGACCCGCCTAGTGGATGAGGAGAAGGCTGTGGATGTTATCTTCCTTTACTTCAGCAAGGCCTTTGACACTGTCTCTCATGACATACTCCTTGAGAAACTGGTGTCTCATGGCTTGGACAAGTGTACTCTTCGCTGGGTGAAAAACTGGCCGGATGGACGAGCCCAGAGGGTTGTGGTGAATGGGGTGAAATCCAGTTGGCGGCAGGTCACAAGTGGTGTTCCCCAGGGCTTGGTGCTGGGGCCGGTTCTGTTTAATATCTTCATCGAGGATTTGGATGAGGGGATCGAGTGCACCCTCAGCAAGTTTGCAGATGACACCAAGCTGGGAGGCAGGGTCGATCTGCTTGAGGGTAGGGAGGCCCTACAGAGAGATCTGGACAGGCTGGATCGATGGGCTGAGGCCAATTGTATGAGGTTCAACAAGGCCAAGTGCCGGGTCCTGCACTTCGGTCACAACAACCCCATGCAGCGCTACAGGCTTGGGGAAGAGTGGCTGGAAAGCTGCCCAGTGGGAAAGGACCTGTGTGTGCTGGTTGACAGCTGGCTGAGTATGAGCCAGCAGTGTGCCCAGGTGGCCAAGAAGGCCAATGGCATACTGGCCAGTATCGGAAATAGTGTGGCCAGCAGGAGCAGGGAGGTGATCGTCCCCCTGTACTCGGCACTGGTGAGGCCGCACCTCGAGTCCTGTGTTCGGTTTTGGGCCCCTCACTACAGGAAAGACACTGAGGTGCTGGAGCGTGTCCAGAGAAGGGCAACCAAGTTGGTGAGGGGCCTGGAGCACAAGTCTTATGAGGAGTGGCTGAGGGAACTGGGGTTGTTTAGCCTGGAGAAGAGAAGGCTGAGGGGAGACCTTATCACTCTCCACCACTGTCTGAAAGGGAGTTGTAGTGAGGCGAGTGCTGGTCTCTTCTGTGAGGTGGCTGGAGATAGAACAAGAGGAAATGGCTTCAAGTTGAGGCAAGGGAGATTTAAGTTAGATATTAGGAAAAAATTTTTTACTGAGAGGGTTGTCAGACACTGGAATAGGCTGCCCAGGGAAGTGGTTGAGTCACCATCCCTGGAGGTATTCAAAAAGCACGTAGACGGGGTAACTTCAGGACATGGTTTAGTGGACATGGTTGATGGTTGGACTCAATGATCCTGAAGGTCTTTTCCAACCTAAATGATTCTATGGTTATATGATCAGAAAAGACAAAGCGTAGCAAGGTATGGCAAAAATCCTTGATCAAGAAATTGCTTGCAAAGTGAAGGAATTCTTCTGCTCTCTTATCTCTAAGAAATTTGCTGAGATGTTGCAAAATAGTAGATGGCAAAATAAACTTCACTTATCATACTCAGATATAATTTGTAATTTTTAAATCATACTGAAACTGTTGTTCATATGACTAGAAAACAGTATTCTACCACCCTCAACATTTCCTACATGAAAACAAAAAGTTCTCCTTCATATTGTTCACACCATTCTATGCCTAAAAAAATTAGTATTTAAAACTAACCTTAGAGTAGCAAGATTTTATATGGAGTATTTTTCTCTTCTTTGATTTCATTTTTCCTTCTTAATATGACCACAAACATGCACTTAACACAATAAATAAATTTGACATCAAAATTATCACAGTGAAATGACAGATACATGGATAAAAAAGAAAAGTTATCTTACTACAGAGAAGCAGTATCTCTTTTAATATAAAAAAAGGCTTTATGCTCTTGTGTGGACAACCTGGTTGTCTCCAATCAAAGCTGAAGCTCTGCTGAAATACTACAAAACCCCCACCCATTTGCAGACTTTAAGGGAAGTATTATATATTCAACACTAAGTAAATCAAATCTTTATTTAGCCTTGAATATATTAAATGTATTAGTTTAGAAAAGGAAGCTTCTGCAAAGAAGTCTCAGCTGTAATAAAAACCCAAACACTTAAGACTATTAAAATTCCTTTGAATATAATTTTAATTGAAATACTCGTATTATAGCAGAGTACTACTATATTTTTTAAAAAAAGTAAACCTCGTTGTATTTCAACAAAGTAAAATCTGCCTTCCTAGTCTATGCTGAAACCCACGGAACAAAACAACTAAATTAGTTTTGCAAACTCCTGTCCTAACAATGAAAACACAGTTTCCAAAATTACATGCGCACTTCTCCAGTTTTTAACCTGGTATTTTCTTACAAGCTAGAGATGCCATTTTCTTTCTCACCTTGCTCTTGCTCTTCCTTGTGCATCCAAATCAACAGTTGGTACTCCAACACGAACAAACCGTGTAAAAAGAGACTGCTCCATGTTGGAGTATTTTTGAAAAGCCATGTTCTTAATGACTGGTGGCAACTGATGATGGTCACCAATCATAATCCACCGCTTCAAACGACTGAATCCATCCTGGGGGTTCTAGAATTAAACAATTACACAATTATAACTATTACAGTACAATCGAGGCACTCAATTACAACACATGAATAGTCAAATTGTCTGTCTTAGTCTAAACCCTAAATTTCAACATTTGTTCTTAAGCTACACTGAACTGCAGTCATTTTAAAGACTATTAACTTCTTTCCAATATACTACCAGAAAAAGGGAATAGTATTTTAAATAAAGTCTTGTTTCTTATAAAGCAAAATTTAAGTTTATTAGAATCAGGAGAGAAACATCAGGATAAGTATATTACATTGTTTTAAAGGTCAAAAGTAACATATTATCAGAGGACAAAAGGAAGAACCACAATTAGAGAAGTTACAGTAGTAAAAAACACCCGATTTCTACATGGTAGTGTCACCCTAGAACAGTCCTTTAAACTTTAATTTTTGGATTCTGAGATAGTGAATATGAACTGCCTGAAGCATCTGAAACCATTTTAGTGCTCACATGTCCGGGGCACAAACTGAACCTGCCCTTCAAGTGTCTCTGTAGTTCATGTGCTTCACTTGTTTACCTCTGGAATTCCCACATGGACTCTTTCACAACCAAGATGTGCCTCTAATTAATCACCAACCTGGCTCTTGGACTGAATGTTCTTCAGTATGTTTGGTATATCTCTTTCCAGGTCCCCATCCTTTGTGTACCTATGTTACATACTGACAGAGCTCATGAAGGAACATTGTAACATAGGAACAAAAAAGGAACAGATGTCTGGGTAACATTATCCAGAAATTAGAATCCTGAAGATTTCCACCTGCCAGTTTTATAACTCAGACCCTCATTTTTCACACACTCCTGTAATATCTCCCTTTCCCCTTTCAAGGAGCACTATTCAAGACAGAGGCGAAAATTCCTTTTCTTGCCACCTGAAGTGGAAGATCTCTGAAGCCCTCTCTGATCAGAGAGCAAGGAAGGAAAACTGAACTCTGGACTGTCCAGCTCATCAAGCCTGAAGACACTTTAGTGAGAAGGTAAAAGGATGGAAATTACTTTCAATAGCATGGAAAAAGATTTCTTTTTTTTTCTTTTTTCCTCCCAAAAGGTTACTGCTTTGGAGAAGACCAAGTGTTCTATACAATCATTCTGCTCTTATCAACAATTTCAAATCTCGGACAAAGAGCCCTCCAAAGAACTCTGTTTTTAAAAATATCCTACTCTGAATTGCAAGTGCAAGCAATCAAGTACTATGACTCTGTTAGCCTAGATCTTTAGGTTTTGTTTAAAAAAAATCCTCAATTTTCAAGGACTATTTGGATGGCTTTTGTAAATAAGGTCATGGAATACCCCACAGAATATGGCTCTATGGTGAAATGGTCTGCTTTAATTACATAAAACTCTTCAGCTTCTGCATTGCTCATATACACTTACTTCCCCTCACTAGCCTGATGCATCTAGTTATTCAATGCTCATTCAAACATTTGAAAAACACTGTAAGATGCTTATTTCACTAAATATAATAATTTCATAATCAATGAAAATCATGGTAAAAGCCACACAGGATTTCTTCATTACACAGCACTGCAGTACAATGTTGTGTTATGATTTATGAGAAGCCTCACCCAATAGAGGTTTGCTCTCCAAACACTCCAAATAAGATGGAGAAATATGTGCTCCTGTTCAGAGTTTAGGCAGTATTTGGGGTTTAGAGGATGAATTAGTTGCCTGCCTGCTCAGAATCATCAAAACTCAGCAGTCTTTAACACATCGAGAAATTGTTAAAAACTACATTAATATCCCTAAAACTTAAAAACCTACAGAGTTAAACAGCAACTGAGAACAGGACTTCCTTGGGCTTTAATAGCAATATGGTTAACTTGGACATGCACATTCTTTTGTGCACTAGGCCCATACAGAGTTCCTTTCCTGCAATTGTATTCTACTCTCCATTGTTAAAGAGCAAAGTGAAAAATTATAAGACATCAAATATTTCATGGAGTTTCTATCACGCCTTTTTCAATTGAGATTTATTTTCTTTTAGAATGAAAATCCAAAAGCATGGATGTGGTTTTCTAGAAGACTTAAAATTATTGCTTTTCAATGAAAATACCTGCTCCAGGCAAAACTCCTGAAAGAAAACAATTTTAGAATATGAGCAAAGGCAGACTGTGTATTTTTCAGAAAGCCACTAGAGTACGAATTGAATCAACAGTACAGACTGTCTCCAGTTATTACTAACTTCCCACACATCAGCTTCTGATTTGCAGCTAAAGAAGTTTGCACAAAGTTCCTCAGGGAGCCCATACTTCACTTCCAGAGGTGAAATTTTATCTCACAATAATCTGAGATTACAGAGATAACAGAGCCACAGATGTGAGAGAAGCACATTTTGCTTACTTATGAAATCCTCTAGCTCTTAAAAGAGGAAAGTGATGCCAATCAAGCTCAGGCTGCTAAAAGCAACCACAGATAATCTTCACTAGAGGCACAAAAAACTTCAAGGCAGTCTGAGTGAATGTATTGAGTTTAGAATGACTGGAGTGAACATTTTTAGGGAAAGACACTCAACTTTAAAGTAACAGTGTTGGCCCTCTATTACAACAATCACTTACATTACAGAGCTATTGCTACCTGCCTTCCTAAAACTGTGCTATAATATCCCCTTTGTCACATTAACATCAGTTTCCTTCCTTCCTTCCCTGCATTAGCAGTACCCTTCCAGCTGCAAGACTTCCACTGACATGTATCACATCTGCATTCGTTTATCTACCAATTGTTGGTTTGCCAAACACAGTACAAGCTGCAATTGATTCCAAGCTAAACTTTTACCAATTAGCTAGACAAAAGGTGCATAATTATTGGGCAAAAGTAGAAGTAGAATCAGTAACCATTTCTTTTTTTTCTGTGGAGTTGTAACATCAATTAGAATGTCTCCTCTCTACTTCGCTCCAGTTTTCCTGAAAGTTGTAGGTGCTTAGTATCTCTCCATCTCTGTTAGTCTTGACTGAAACTGACCAAACACCACAAGCAGACAGGAGGACACAGAGCAATTATGTAAGCCTTACGTTCTTGGGAGGCAAAACCGTTATTTAACAAGACTTAATAATTTTAATATTTAAAATTAGCAGTAGGCACTATGAAATGAGAAAGAATGAAAGTAACAAAGCCAGAACCTAGTTTACGTAAATATCTTCGCTTTTTTATTTTCAAAATGAAAGCCTGCTAATCCTACTATTTAGTCAATAAAAGCAACATATTTAGAACCTACTAGGTTACTCCATAATATTAAAAAACAAGGATAAACAACTAATGTAGAACAATGTAAAAGTTCTTACTGTCCAACCAAATGGCAAATATCAGTTCTACGTTACTTTCTGCACAAGATATTTTTCTTTTAATATTCTATATTGTTCAAGCGCACAGACTTTCATTTACTATTTTTTGTAATAGGTTTTATGATTAAGGTCTAACCTGCAACAGGAGAGGTATAAAGGTTTCTATCTCCAGAATCTGAGCAGACTCTTCCATTAAGATGTTGTCATACTGAGAATGAAAAAATAAAGAGATGTCCATCAACCAATTAATATAAATTAATGCTGTTATTCAGCCTACCAAAAAAAAAGCATCAACTACTCATTTGGGTTTTGATGGGGAGGACAGTTACAGCAGGATTTTACCTTATAGGCAAAATATCAGTATTACTAAAAATCCATGTCAGAAGGTGAAATCCTACTACATCAATGGCAGACCTATCTGTACCAATCAGGGCTTACATCTAGAAGGAATCTATGACTGAACCATATGACATGCTTCACATGTGCCATAACCCATCTGCAAGAGAAAAGCCTTCTGCAGTGGAGCAAACCAATTTGGTATCTTTGCACTGAAGCAGAAAAGAAGCACTTTTGCAATCCAATATAGTGCGTTATCGGAGAAAAATAATACTGAAAGAATTATTGGTGGTGGGCTTTTGTTTTCTTTTTTGAGACAAAAGTCTGTACTAAATCAATACCTATGTTTAAAACTGCAGAGTGAAAACAGCATTGCATTATAGTTCTTTTTCCCCAAACTGTTCATTTTTTATGTAAACAAAGTTATAAAGGCCATTTTTTCCCAATTCTGCCTTTATTTTATTACTCAATTGTATCACAGCAGTTCATCATCTAATATGGCAAAACTAACTTTTTCTTTATATACATGTGCTATTAACCATTTTTGTATATACAATAACTTAAAAGTGATCTCATCTTTTACTTACAGAATTTAAATTTTTCTTCAGTAAAATTACAAATTGAAACATACTGGTAAAAAAATGCAACTCAAAATAATCTAGCTGCCTAGATTTAGGAAAGAAAAAGGTTTATACGAGGCGGGGGGGGGGGGGTGGGAACCAAAACCCCAAAACCAATTAGTGTAGTAACACTAGTATAATCATTACTTTGAAACCTAATTCAACGAGGTCATGTCGTTTCAGAGCAGCATGAGTACAAGTCATGGCAATGATTTTTGCTTCTTTCACCAACAGGTATTTGGATCTATCCAGGCCACTGCGGAGAAGTTCAAATGCTCTGAATTCCTATGGAGGAGAAAAGAAAATCTTTGAAAGTCAGGATACAAAAAATTATTGCTTATAAAAATGTATTAACTCAAACTATCTGGACACCTTCTTAATATAATATAGTTATCAAGATATCTACTGTTAACAATCCCATCTGAATAATTTTTTTATTTTTTTTTAATGCTAAACCTGGAAACAACAGTATTTCAAAACCCAATCTTTTAAAAACACATCAAAGAGTTCTGCAACCTGTATGCATATATAAATTTGCAGATAATTATTCAATTAATTCTAAGGAACCCTCTCGGAATCCTGCAAAATTTTGATTTACTGTATCTTCTTGTTTCCTACTTTACTGCACCATAACATCACATCAAATTCAGTATTAGAAAGACCAATACAGTTAATATGACCAAACGATACACAGATCACCTTCACCCCAACTTTTAAAAACTTCTCAAGCAATTCTGGGAAATATAGAAGATAATCTGTTTAAGTTACTTCTAGGTTATCTGATTAAAGGCAATTCACTGTAAATACAAAGACCCTATGAGGATCAGAGGAGCAGTGATAGGACCACCAACCCTAGTAACCACATCAGTGAAAGAAAACATGCAGAACGGCTGCTTCCCAAGATCAAAACCAAAACAGATTAGACCCTTGTCCCTATTGTGAAACATGCCTATATTACTCAAAGGTGGAAATCCTCACCTGAAATCCTTGCAAGCTAATGAAATTGTCTAGAGCTATATACTCATTTTCGGATGTATGGCAAAGGAGAATTTTGGAACTGTGTAAAGTTTTGGGTTTTTTTTATAGGATTAGCCAGATCCACTTACCTTTAATAGTTATATGTCTTACCTCAAGCTGAGTGAATATTTTCTTAACATGTCTAAAACACCCTTCAGCAATTTCCATATCTTCTTCATAGGATTTGCCTTTGAAAATTGGTTGAGGAGCATTTGCAAAATACTGATGAAAAGGAAACAAACTGGAGACATCCGTAACATCCGGCACTTTTCCACCTTTAACTTTCACTTTACTGATATACTCCTCCCAACGAGACATTACCTATGGCAAACAAGTGTCATACTGACATGTTTTTATATCATAAAGTCATTGGCAAGGTGTAGTCTTGCACACATAGTATTAAAAAAAACCCACCTATCACAAAAGCAAGTTTTATGTCTAAATTCGCATTTAACCTTGTATCAGAATGACATTTTTGAAGCTGTGGTGGGTTGACCTTGGCTGGCTGCTAGACTCCCACCCAGCATCTCTCACTCCTCAACAGGACATGGAGAAGATAAGGTGGAAAAGCTTATGGGTTGAGATAAAGACAGGGAGATCACTTAGCAAGCGCCACCACAGGCAAAACAGACTTAACTTGGGGAAAACTGATTTATTGCCAATTAAAAATAGAGTACAACGGTGAGAAACAAAGACAAAACCACCCTTCTTCTCCACTCCCTCTTTCTTCCCAGGTTCAATTTCACTCCTTCATTCCCAACTCTTCTACCTCCTCCCCACCCTAAGCAGTGCAGGAGGAATGGGGCTTGTCATTCCAGTTCATAACACTGCATCTCTGCCACCTCTTCCTCCTCACACTTCTCCCCTGCTCCAGCATGGGCTTTCCACAGGCTACAGCTCCCTTCAGGGGATATTCAACTGCTCCAGCATGGAGTCCTCCAAGGGCTGCAGTGTGGATATCTGCTCTGACATGGTCTTCCATGGGCTGCAGGGGGACAACCTGCTTCACCATGGTCCTCTCCATGAGCTACGGGGGAAATCTCTGCTCTGTTGCCTGGATCACCTCCTACCCCTCCTTTTCCTTCTGACCTTGATATGTGGAGCTGTTTCTCACACCTCTCTGCCCCGAGCTGCTGCACAGTGGTTTTTGACCTCTTCTCAAAGATGTTTTCACAGAGGCACCACCAGTGACACTGATGGGCTCAGCTTTAGCCAGCAGTGGGTCTGTTGGAGCTGGCTGTGTCCAGCACAGGGCAGCCCCTCGTCTCTTCTCAGAGATCACCTCTGCAGCCTGCTGCTACCAAAACCTTGCCACATAAACCCAACACAGAAGCAAATCTCTTGATTACCTCCACCTACAGTACTTCCGTTTAAATATCAGGTGGGATTCCTTTGGGAGGAAATTGAACCAGAAGATGAGCTCTAGCAGTGCTCCTAGCACTCTCCAACACCTAATGTCCATTTATGTTTAGGCCCACACCATAGCTAGCCCAGACTAACTTCTGTAAAAACATAAACAGTGTATGCATTTGATCCTAAATACGGCTGTACAAGTCTGCTGAAGCCACACTAATTGCTAATGTAGACCATGTCACTGAAAAATACATGGAAGGGAAATGAGGGATATACAATATACAGAAAACCACCTTTTCGTATACTATGCATCCAATTTCACATTGGCATTTAACACCATAAAAGCATTCCAGCAGGACTATCAAGTAGCTGCTCTAATGCTTGTCCAAAATGTAAAGCTGCCCACAGATTTTCCTATTTGAAGGAGAAACTTCAGGTTAGAATCTTTGCTAGCAGTCATAAAGAGTAGCAATGCTGGCCTTCCAACTGGTGAGTCATCAGGCAGGATTTAAAACAATAGCAACGCATGTAAGTAATGTTGCAATTATAGCTTTAGCTGTTATTGTATTTTGAACCACCAAAGAAAATGTGGGTTTTTTTAGACCCAATTCTGAAAAATTCACTCAAATTCTTACAAAGTGTTTCATAACATATTGAGGTCATATAGTCTCTGCAGAAGTATTTCAGTCCTTACTTGGTATAAGAAAAAGTGTCCAGCTGTTTCACAAGTGTAAGAAACATCTCCTGGGACTCCAAGACTCTCTTGCAATCGTCCAACTTCTCGCAGAAGTTCAAGTCTTCGAGCCAGCACATAATTAACTCTTCCATACCTACAAAATGGATTAAATATAACACAATTCGTATTCAAATGTATTTAACTCAAAACTGTTTCATCTAAGTATCACGAGAGACCACAAGAAACCCCAAAACTAACCCCCCAAAACCCACAACTACTACCCAGTTCCAAAAAAGCAAGAATTTGCTACATGCTGACTATTTCTATCAGTTGAACCCTAATAGTTTACAAAACCATGCAAGAGCCATTATTGTAGAAAAAGGTCCTTTTATCCTATCACTTCATCAAAAGCTTCATAAGTGTTAATAATACATTCTCATGATGTACCTGTAAAGAAGAGAAACATTACTTCTGATGTACTGTTTAGGAACTATGATACACTACACATATAGCTTGCTTGTATTTGTATAACAAGTGTATGGACTATCATAAATAGAAGCTATACTGGAAGTTTCAGTATAAGGCTGGCTGACTTTGGCAATACACAGTGTCTTGCACTAATGATTAGCCCACCTTAACAGACAGGTCGGGATCCTGTACTCATAGCTGCCTGTTGAGTAACTTTTATGACTTTTATGATTAGTTTGTAACCTACTCCTTCCATTCTTCCTCCTCCTACACAATTCAAGCCCAATTTTTCTCCTTTAAAAAAAATCAATTTCTTATTCCATGCACACCCCCCACTCTCAGAAGCCGTACAAGAACAACAACAACAAAATAATCAATGAATCACATTTTCTAAAAAAGAAAACAAATTAAACAGTGGTATAAATGAGTGGAATTAAAGAAGTGAGAGGAACAGAACACTTTCTTTCAAAAATGCAGATGTAGTTAAAAGCTCAAAAGTAAATAAAGGCTAACTTTCAAGTTCTTATTAAACTTACTACTCATAAAATACGCTTTCTGCACAGAAAAAGAAATGACACAATCCCTGGTAGTCACAATGGGTTCTACTGTCTTATTTAGAAGGGTGGGAGTAGTTAAAGCTAGAGATTTGAATTTACTAATACACAACTGAACACTATATTGTTCACAGCTGGAAAAAACAAGTTCTTCAGGAACTATGACAGTTAAGATCCTTGGAATACTAGTTTTTTCTTCTTCAACAAACTAATCCATTATAATTACAAGTGACTGCAACCAGTTGTGGTTTTTTTCTCACACTTCCAACATCCTCTTATTTCTCACAATTGAAGTCATATGTCCTCTTTTAAGTATTTGTTCATCCCTACAAAAGTTTTCTTTAGCTGTGATTCCCTTTGTGTTTAAGTGACAGTACCAGTTTAATCAGCTCCTGCCCACCTTACGTTCTTAAGCCCCCTGCCCCACTTGGCTGTGCCTGCAGAGAGAGCAAAAAAGGAACATGAAGCTTGCAAGCAGCAGAAATGCCTTAAGCAGTACTGTGCCCTCTAAACCAGCCTGACACAGAAAAATCATTAACTTAAAAGCTACCCAAAACCAAACAAAATGAATATGGGAAGTAAACTTTTCTTTTCACAGTAGTGCAGCCCACCTTCAAATATATTCCTCAACCCTTATCCTTCCCTACCAAACTGCCAGAACCCATAGGACTTGCAGTAATGTCCTGTAGGTCTGGAGTTACCTTGAAAAAGAATGAAAATAGTCAGTGTAGAGAGTCTCAAAGAAAACCCCTTTTAATGATGAGCACTGCTGTTCAAGGAATATACTAAACCATGAATACCACTAAACAAACATCTGCCACAGCATCATTTCACTAAGATTTTGGCTATCAAATTTCTGGAATAATTTGACTATGTCAAAGAATTCAAATTAAAAAAAAAAAACCAAAATCACAGGTATTTATCTTACTAAATGAAACTCAGCTATGCATATATGGGTAGCTTCTAGTGCCTATCTATAATTTTTACTACAGCTTTTGAAGTCAAAGTATTGCTATAAGCAGCCAGTACTGGGACAGTTCAGTGCACAACAATTATAACCCAGCTCACATTTATTAATGTGTGTAATCCAACTGACATCAATTGGATGTACATAACAAACGTACAAATATTTACAAGAACAGGTTCTTAAGTCTTTGTACTGATACAGAGTTGACAGCTTTCCTTATGTATGTACTCTTCAAAATGTGTTATTTACCTATGAAATAAGCAACTTTGTAGTTAAGTAAAATTCTGGAGAATTAAAAGCAGAAAGTTTAATTTCATGGTTATATTTATTAATGGAATATTCACCATGCCAGTAGAAGTGATATAATATTTGTACAAAAAACTCGCTAACTGCAAAAACCTACTTTTATTATTCAACTTCCTCTCAGAAACGGATTAATTCTATAAAGTGTATATGGGCCCAGAATATAATGAACTACTTTTATTCAAGCAGTTGAGTTTGTAAACAAGCAGCTGCCTGATTTCACCTTTGGATTCTCAAGGGAACGCAGTTTCTTTACTGAGTAAGAACCAAAATTACTTAACCCTGTATCGAAAACAAGTGCACTCTGTGTTACTGGGATTCAATAACAGGAGAAAGGTAAAACTTGTCAAGCACAGCTCCTTGCTCATTTACAAGGGAGGTAGAATGGATTCAGCACATACATCTTGCTACAAAGTTTATGCAATCAAGTTTATCAGTAGCACCTCCTTCCTCACCTGCTGAAATCTTTCTCCGTCTCCAATTCCTCTTCTCCGTGACCCAGACGCAGGAGGTGGCGCTCATCAATGTCTAGGGCCATGATTTTTTCAAACAGCTGGTTCAAAGCCTAAAGATTGACAAGAACAGGAGAAAAGGTAGTTTTTAGAAATTCAGAGGCTCTTGCAGAGGAAAACTGAAGAATCAGTGGTAAGCCAGCTAGGAAATTATGCCTATTTTGGTATAAATGGAAGCCAAAGCAAACATGAAGTTAATACTGAAACTAGAGCTCTTAACCTTGACAAGAAGGAAATTAGCCTACTAAAATGCTTGTATTTGCATACTTCATATAGCAATTAAATTTTATTTTATGATTTTGAAACAATTTTAAGATTTGATTCTATCACATAGTTAATTTAGTTTATAAAGCTATTAGTTTATAAAACTGTCTCAAGAAGCACACTTTGCAAACACTGATTTTGTTGAATGACTTTAAACCATTTAACTTTTACTGTACATTAGAAGAGTGTGATCTGGTACTGACTGGCAGGTGCTGAGACTCTATTCCATATGGATAAGTAAGTTTTGCTGAACTAAACTTCAAGGTGTGCTACGTCTCCTGCCTTAAACTCTTCAATTACCTAACAGCTTAATATCAACTGTCCAATTCGGTGTTTTTCAAAGGATTACGTTTGTAAGCACTGGATCATCAAATAATGAAACTAAGAATAAACATGAGCAAGCTCCACCTGAACTTCAAGTCTGCTGGAAGTCATGCAAAACATGTTACAAGTACAGCATCAATGCATAGGGAACAAACCCTGCTGAGATATAATTCATTTCCTGAACTGCAATTGAAGTTCATGTTCTCACATAAGTCTTGTCTGGCAAGAAGAGTCTCCTACCTGTCTTGAATTATTTCCTTCCTTTTCTCCCCAGCGGACATGCTCTCAACCCTTTCTCTCAATTTCACTACCTGTTACTCTCCCGCAACCCACTGTACACTAGCCTATAATATTTCAGGTTGTAACTGCTCACCAAAATGAAGCCCCATCCACCATTATTTGATCAACATCCTAAGTGCCTGATCTTGCTTTGATGGAAAAAGATGAAAAGTTTTCAAAGCTGTATGTTCAGTTAAAATAGCTCATAACTGAGTTAGGCTAGGCTAATTAGGGAGACCAGGAAATAGATGATCCTGGTTTCCAAACCAGATGCAGATTTAGAGTAAGAATCTTTAAGACTTTTACCATTATTATTCTTATTTTATATATGCTTGAGAATTAAGAGGCAGACTCCATTTCTTATGAATGGAAAGCAAGCATTCAGCTGAAGAGGCCTTCCCTTAAAAGCATGAAGCACAGAGTCTGAGAAAGCTAGTTCGCAAAACTCTGGCTTGCATGCAGTGAATGTGCAACTGTAAGAACTATGCAGATACTTTTTTAAAATACTTCCTAGTTTCTATCCCCAACCAGTTAAACATATTGAAAACTTTTCATAAATCACTCAAAACTACAATCATTATGAAACTGGCAAAACTGCACACAAGCCAACTCAAGTTTTCATTGTTAAGAGACAGTTGCAATCGCCACTACTGATCTCAATATCTGCTGTTTTTCTTGGTTTTAATTACAGGAAAGTTTCGTACATGACTGACACTTTACCTGATTAGAGTGGGTAACTATAAGAGTTCGTTGTTCTGGGAAATTATGATAAAGATTGGATATTATCTGGACTGCTACATCAGTTTTTCCAGTACCAGGTGGACCCACTACCTAAAAAACAAACAAATTGTTGTCAAAATATCAACACACAATTTATCAGAATATTGCACAATACAGAAATACAGCCAGTTGGGAAAAAAAACAGAACAATCTCAAGACACTGACATCATATATTAACAACAACAACAACAACAAAATCTGTTTCATGTACAATTTCTTGCTGGCTTCTGTGAATTTCAAGAACACGTACATGTACCATGAAAGACTTAGCCCAATGCTAATGCAGGTTCCTGCCTAGGAGGAATATGGTAATCCAGCATACGAAGTACTATTCTGTTTCACAACCCATGAAAACAGACCTCCTCAGAAAAAAAAAAAAAAAAAAAGGCTTTTTAACCTCAGGACAGCCTAAACATAGGGGAAATAGTGAAAACAGCAACAAAACACACGATTGCAAAAAAAGTAAGGTGAGGCAGATGTAAAGAACAGAAAAAAAGAGTCCAATCTTTTTATTTACTAAAAACATCTACAACGGATGTTATAGAAATAATACTGACAACTAATGGGTTTATAGGCTTAATTGTACCAATAACATTCCAAAATTGACACCTGAGACATTTTAAAAGTATCCAAGTATTATAAAGCATCTCAAAGTAATTTGCTCAGCATTACGAAGCACAGAATAGCAGGTTTCACATGTATCGAGACATAAAATTACGAATTGCTATGCCATCACGCTTGCTTTATTTAATGAATCTCATTGATCACTGGATTCAAAAGCAAGTAAGACTGTAATTCTCAAAAATATTAGACAGAAATACATGACATAATGACAGAAAATAAAACATAGGCCTGTATTATGTAACTGTTTTATCAGTCTGCCTTCTTTCCCTGAAAAAAAGTGGGTGATGCAGTAAGAAAAAAAATATCAGAAATACATCCTCAAAAACAAAAAGCTGACTTCATCATTGTTTTCTGACCTAATAAACTCTCATTCTCTAACCTCTTAAAACATAAACAAATTCAGTTTTAGCAGAAAAGTTCAAATTATATAAACGAACATCATCTCAAATATTTATGAAAGCTGGAGTACCAGGCATCGGAAGTTACTTTTCTTCTTTAAAGCACTCCAAAAGTGAGGTAGATGGTAGTTTATAATGCATTATACAAGGTACACATGATACTAATGAACAGTATGCAATACTATTAAAAAAAAAAGAATAAAAACTGGGTAATTTAGAGACCCCCTCTCCAGTACTTTGTATCTTAATTATACACTACAAAATGGTGATAAAGATTTTAATTTCCCAATCTTCTTTCTTATTGACAATGCTACTGATATAAAACAACACTCCTATACACCAGTGTGGGTATCTTAGACAAACACTCCAATTATGTAAAACCCAGCAGTTCATATCATTCCAAAAAACCCCTTCCAACACTGTTTAATAACCAAATTTAAAGCATCTATCACCATGGCATTTTCACAGCATTCAAAAAAAGAGCTTTCATTTCTAAATAGACCTTAACATTGATACTCTATAACAACCAGAAAGTTCTGCTGTGTTCCACTAGAAAACATACTACACTCAAAAACACGGCCAAGAACTCAGGTAACATTTACAATGCTACTAATTTCAGCACACTTAGGCAGGCAGGGACAAAAGGCATACAATTCTAATGAAGTTTATTTTTTCCTTTGCCTTTTATCTTTTGTGTGCTAGCTACAGAGTGTATAGGGAGTGGTAAGACATAAGAAGGAAGGGGAGGAGGAAGAGTATGGTACTAATGAATACCAATACAAAAACCTAAAAATTAGCATTATTGCCTATATAGAGCAAGAAGAAATTAGGAGTGTCAGAGAAAAGTCATTCAGATATTCCACTGAGTCAATACCAGGATAGACTGTACTTCATTGGGAGACAGGTACTTGTAGTCAAAGTCTAAATGAGAGTGGTAAACCTTAATGACCTTTGCAGCAACTCACTGATCAGAAATTATTTTCATAACAAATCTACAGCTTTGGTTTGGTTTGCAACTTCTTAGTTCTAGAATTCAATAGGATATAAAGGATTGAACATTACATTTCACAAGACAGCAGAAAAAAGCTCCCTGAAGACAATTCAATGACTTTCATTTCCTTTAACAGAGTTAGACTGAACTAGAAATGATGCAAGTAATTTAAAACAGCTAAAAATGGCAGACATGGCAAGAGCTTTACAGTCTAAAACTAGCAATCCAACCACTGAAAAAGTAAATTCAGTTGTTGTGGAAAGTCTTCAGCCATAAAACTAGCAATCCAACCACTGAAAAAGTAAATTCAGTTGTTGTGGAAAGTCTTCAGCCACTGAAACACAGAATACTGTTATACAGAGATCAAATATGTTTCTGTATGATTTTGTGAAGATGGGAGGATGTTGAACCTTTGTATGTTAATTTTCCATATTTTTAAACTATTAATAGAAGTAACCTCAGGAAGGCTACAGAAATGGGCATTGCTGGTATTTCACTGAATGTACCTAAAGCCAGAATCAAATAAATAAGAGTATAAAATCCTTAAAAATATTCTTACCATAGTTAGCCCAGGCTGCATTCCTGCACGTATAGCTTCAATCTGAGTATGGGTAAATTGAATTGTATTGCTGTAACAAAGCAAAACAAGAACAGAGAATTGATAGATTTTGCCAACAGTTTTGATAAAAGAAATTGTTTTAACAAGTTTGATTTAAATTCATTGGCTACAAGTTTCTCCAGAACTACATGCTTGCAAACTCTTATATAAATTAAACCAATATTAAAACTACCTTTATAGACATGGCAATCTTGCAATTTCTAAGCAAGACAGTAAATCACGTTGGTCAGGTGACAACAAAATCATCCCATTGAAAAGACTGTCTTTAGTTGTTATTTGCTCAGAATGCTGTCAAATTATTTAGGTATGATTCTCCTAATATTCAAAGTCTTGACACAATACTAAGAGACAGTATTTCTCATTTTCTTCAAGGAAATTTTTTAACAGAGAGGGAATAATAGAATAGTTTGATTTAAATATAAAACAAAACACACTCATATTCAAGTCTTCTTTTGGTAATGAAATCAAAATGACATTCTGTTTACAATCAACAACATTATTTTTTAAGTATTTCTGGAAATAAACTGCTATGCATGTATCACCATTTGTAAACAAGTTCTCATCCATTTATTACCGTTTTGGTTGATTATATGGATATGGTCCCCTGTTTGGAATGACATGAGGCTCTACAATCAGTGTTTTAGCTTCTTCAGGTTTTTCTTCATTCCCATCCTCTTTTCTTTTCTTTCCTTTGCCTCCTTTTATTGGGAAAGTTATCCTGTAACACATAATTTAAGACTACACTTCAACACATTCACTATGATACCAGACCGTCTCAGAAGTTTATACAAAAAGATTTTTTTGTCCCCATTAAGACAAACTTCCACACAATAAGGAAACAAGAGTTGCAAACAACAAAGTATTAATGAGGATAAGGGAAAGAATGACAAATTAACTGATGAAGCTGATTTTAAGAAAGCATATTTGACAAAAAGTGTATCAAAAGTGCTCCTTTTGAAAATCTAGGAGCAGTGCTGAGAACCAGCTGGAAAAACACTGTAGGCAAAGAGTTCAGAAATGAAAATGGAAGGGACAGGAGTAAAGTTATAATAGAAAGCCACCAGCACTATATGTTCAGCAGTAATAACTTCAGTTTGTTCTAGAACTGATGCACAGGGGGTTTTTAACACAGAAGACATGTCAATGTTCTAAACTGCTCTAGCACATGAAGCCTTTTATCTTCCCATTTCAATTTTTTTTGTAGCCCTCCGTAGCATGTTAGCAAGCTTCTCTAACTCAGAAACAAATCACAGTGAAGGAATTCCAATGGCTATCCAATTATCTTGAGACAACAATGCAGACATCTTTAACAGCAATAATCTCTTAGTCTCTTTACAGGACAAATGCAGAAGTAGGAAGAGCAATAGGTCTTCATAAATAGGAATATCTGTATTTTAATCTATGAACTGAAAATGAACACTAGTTCATCAAGGGAAATTGTGCGTGGCATCTTGTCTTGATACCTTCAGACTATTTTTATATCATCTTATAGTGTTAGTGTCTTCTCCACACATATTCTACATCCAGTGTTTAAAAAAAGCATGGAAGATTACCTCCCTGCTTTTCAAGATTCAATTTGGCCATGGTAAGAGCTGACTTGTGTGGGAAGGGGAGGGAAGCCATCTTTTCCCTCCCCAGTCAAATCTATTCCTTCAAAAGGAAACATATTTCAATTCTCATTAACTTGTAAGGGAAAAGAGATATAGTTTTAGTCCAGCTGAAGAAACTATTCTCCAATGCTATGCACTATGAAACTCAGTTGCTGAAGTCTTTTTCTTAAAAAGAAAGAGAACATCCCTTCAACCACTGAACTCAACTCCACTTGACAACACACTTCTGCAAGAGTATCAAACTAGCAGTATTTGAAATTTTGAGATCACCTGAAGGGGGGTATTTGCAGAACAGGATTGTCAACAGTCACTTTAATGTTGTATCCAGGAAAGCTAGCTTTTAAGTGATCAATGGACAGGAAAGTGTCATTAAAATCCAGAGTTGCAATCTGATTTGGCATTTTTGAATAGTGTGCACTGCTTGGATCTCCATATCCGAGAATGATGTCATGTAGCCAGTCAGGAACAACACAATCTGTGTTCATCAAATTCCTAATAGTCTCCAGAACAGCCTGCAAATTAGAAAAAAATAGGATTGGAGACATTGACTTTTTATCAAGAAAACATGAGATACTGAAGACTAATCAAGTCTATTCTAAGATGCTAGCATACAACAGTCTTTAATTGACAGGTGTTTGGTTAGATGGAGTCAATATATATATAGTGTATATATGCAACAAAACACTAGTGTCAAACTATATAGTTCTTAAAGAGGACCATAATCATCAGTAAAGTTTTTATTCCAGAACACTTGGGGGGAGGGTGGGGGGGCATAAGACCCTCATACAGCTTAACGTTTCTATTTTAACCCTATAAATTTCATCCCTGCAGCCAGCTTAAGTTTCCCTCCAAAAGCTTGTTCTTCATTCCCAAAATAATCTCTCTACTCATCTGTGATTATGACAGTATCTTCTCTTCTTTCCCCTTCCCATGAAAACACCAGTGCCTCAGACCCTGGCCTTGCACAGGGTGTGTGCATTTTAACTAAGAGGTAGCTGAACTTTAGCCTTCCTGTTAAAGGGCTACTTCAGTGGCAAGTCTTCCAACAACCACCGTACTTGAAACTTGGTATTAGGACCCTCTGCTCTTCAGCAGAAGAAACACAGGATCTGAAATCTGCACTGATTTCCAGATCCTCCAACTTACTACACTAACAAACATGGACACAAATGGATGTCAAAGATAGGGCATCAGCAGTCCAGACCAAGATATAATACACATCTTCTTCCAAATGACAATCTTATAAAGACTAGTCAGCCAAAACAAAGTATGGAATTTTATTCTGACAGTCTAAATTTACATATCCAGCTCCAAAGGGTAGGATTCTCTGTGCTCTTCCTGCTTGTGTTGTATCGTTTGAGGAATCAAAGTAATGTGATCATCATTCCTGCTTAAGCAGTCAACCTCTATAAAGGTTCTGATTCTTCCCCTCTACTCAGCATGGATGAGACCGTATCTGGAGTGCTGTGTCCAATGCTGGGCTCCTCCGGACAGAAGACAGACATACTGGAATGAGTCCAGCAAAGGGCCACTAAGATGATTAAGGGATAGGAGAATCTGCTATATGAGAGGCTGAGAGAGCTGGGATTGTTTAGCCTCAAGAAGAGAAGACTCAAGGGGTGGTGGAGAATTTTATCAGTCTGTATAAAAAAAAAATAAATAATGGGAGGAATTAATGACAATGGGCCCAGGCTCCTCTCAGTAGTGCCCTGTAAAAGGACAGGAGGCAATGGACACAAATTGAGATACAGGAAATTCCACTTAAATACATGAAGAAGTTTTTCCTGTATGGGTAATTAAACACTGGAACAGGTTATACAGTGTCCATCACTAGAGATACGCAATTCCAACTGTTCAAAGTCACAAGATCTTGACCAACTTGTTCTAGCTGACTCTGGTTTCAGCAGGGCTTGGACTAGATCATCTCCAGAGGTCCCTCCAACTTCAACCATTCTGTAAATTTGTAATTCTGTTCTTTCCAATCTCAACCACGCTGTGGATTCTGTGATAGCTCTATAAGTTATTAACTCAGAGGCAACTTAGCACTATAAAATTTATGATTGATGTAAAGTTATATGCTCTGTCCTTTCCTTATCTATAAAGGGTGCTTGACTGTCCAACAGTTGAATGGCTCCTGCCATTTCAAATTTAATTCTCGTACCAAGGAAACATATCATAGCAGGTCTGTCCTTGTACAGGAACCTCTGGATAGTCAAATTCCCAGCTGTTAGAAGAAGTGAACCTGTATGGGATAATACAGCTGGCATAAAGTATCACTGTGACACAAAGTATACTCTGAAGCTCAGCCCCATTTTATAATAAAGGGGATGGCTCAAAGTATCTTACCTGATGCCTACAAGCCACTGCAGAAACCTCCTCTCACTTTGGCTCTCCAAGGCACGTAGTTTATTTCTTCTTGCTCTTGGTCTTGCAAACATTTTAGTATGTGACCTGCAGGACCAGAAAGGTCCTGCACTTAACTTCTGAAGCCTGAAGGTTCTCCAGTTACTTCAAAGGCCCAAGATATACTGATGGACGAGTCCCATATTAACTAAGAATATTTATATTTTTGTTGCAAATATAAAACAAGTGTTTCCGCTTAAATGTATATTAAGCATAGCGTAATAAATTTGCACTAAGAAAAGCACAAATAAATTGGGAAGTGTGGCTTCTTCAGGTAGCATATCTAAATCTAAATGATCAGTTTTTCAGAGGAAAGTTTAAGAAATATGTACCTAACAGCTAATGTGCTGTTTTTACACCACAAAAACTTCGCTTCAGCTTTTCAAAAGTAACACATATACATGTAAAAATAATAAGATTAGTTCTTGTAAGAACTAACACTGCTGACCAACTGCAGTGACACAGTGGTGTCACCTCCAGCAAACACATTGTATTTGCACTTCCCCTGCAGTCTCATCTGCTTAATTTACTAAGACTGCACAAGAGTTCTGTTGTCTTCTCTCCTACAAGCTCAGCTTAAAACTTCAAGCTGCCTTCTATCTGCTCAACACACTATCAACACTAATCACAGGGATACCTTGTTTTCTTTTATCCAGCTGAAGTTAGAAGGGTTTGCAAATGACGTGGAACACTTGCACGCAAACTGGTAGTGATGCAATAGATCTGGAAATATCTTCGTTTGTTTTGACAAATGAATACATGATACTTAAGTAAAAAACAGCATAGAAAGGTCTGCGTTGTGATTTGCCTGTAAATTAGCTGCAAGCACACAGTACAAATTTGAAAGCTACACTCACATCTAACAGTAATGCTGAGCAAGCTTAACTATTCACTGCAGCACTTTCCTTCTGACTACACAAAAGCGCATACATACGTGAATAAAAACCATGTCTACAGTGCTGGCACACCAACAGGCTTTGGCTGAGAGCACTTGTGCTTACAATGTAAAATGAACCTGCCGCAGATGCATAACATTGAAAAAAAACAACCCAGAACTGATTGTTAATGTAAAGTTATAAAGCATTCTGAAGTACTTCTACTGTACTGATCCACAGCTGGATGGCACCAGAATGCTCTGTGCGGGCTGCAAGCTATTGTTTTACACTAGAGGCATCTTTCCAAATACAGGAAAGAAAAAGTCACAAGTCTTCCTGCCTCCCTCTTTATCCATCTGCACAGAACTTGCTGCAGAAGCCTTTAAAATGAAAGTCACTTCAATTACGCAATGCATGATTTTAAGGCACGAAAAGAAAAGCAGTTTTTTGTTCATGTTGCATTTTCATAATGGAAAACTCAAGCAACATTAAGGATCCAAAGGTCTAAATGATCTAACAGCAGAGAAACTAAGCACGCATACAAGAAATATTTTCAGGTATACAAAATTATGTACCCTCACAGCAAAAAAGGCCAACAGTATCTTGTACTGCTTTAGGAAGTTGCCAGCAGGTCAAGGGAGGTGCTCCTTCCTCTCTGCTTGGCACTGTTGAGGCTGAATCATAGAATGGTTTGGATTGGAAGTGAGCTTTAAAGGTCATCTAGTCCAACCCCCCTGCATTGAGCAGGGACATCTTCAACTAGATCAGGTTGCTCAGAGCCCCATCCAACCTGACTTTGAACCTTTCCACGGACACGGTATCTACCACCTCTCCCAGCAACCTGTTCCAGTGTTTCAATGTTCATCATAAAAAATTTCTTCCTTCTATCTAGCCCAAATCTACCCTCTTTCAGTTTAAAACTATTACCCCTTGTCTACCACAACAAGCCCTGCTAAAAAGTCTGTCCCCATCTTTGTTGTAAGCCCCCCTTAAGTAGCGAAAGGCCGCAATAAGGTCTCCCCAGACCCTTCTCTTCTCCAGGCTAAACAACATTAGCTCTCAGTCTTTCATCATAGGAGTGGTATCCAGCCTTCTGATCATTTTTGTGGCCCTCCTGTGGACCCGCTTGAACAGGTCCATGTCTTTCTTGTACTGAGGACTCCAGAGCTGAACACAGTACTGCAGGTGGGGTCTCATCAGAGCAGAGGAGAGGGGAAGAATCACCTCCCTCGACCTGCTGGCCATGCTTCTTTTGATGCAGCCCAGGATACAATTGGCTTTCTGGGCTGCAAGCACACATTGGTGGCTCACATCCAGCTTTTCATCCACCAGTACCCCCAAGTCCTTCTCTGCAGGGCTGCTCCCAAATCCCTTCACCCCCAGCCTGTATTGATACTGGGGGTTGCCCTGTCCCAGGTGCAGGACCTTGCACTTAGCCTTGTTGAACCGTATGAGGTTCACATGGGCCCACTTCTCAAGCTTCTCCAGGTTCCTCTGAATTGCATACTAACCCTCAATCTGGAGCACTGTGTGCAGTTCTAGAGTCCTCAATAAGAAAAAAGACATGGAGTTATTGGAGTGAGTCCAGTGCAAGAGCCACAATGATGATTAGGGGACTGGAGCATCTTTCACGTAAGAAGAGGTCAAGAGAGCTGAGACTGTTCAGCCTGGAAAAGAGACGGCTCAGGGTATCATATCAATATGATAAATACCTGATAGGAGGAAATGAAGATGAAGGAGCCAGACTCTTCTCAGTAGTGTCCAGTGACAGGACAGAAGACAATGGGCACAAATTAACAGACATTAAATTCCATCTGAACACAAGAAAACACTTTTTTTACTGTGAGGACAATTCAGCACCAGAAGAGGCTGCCCAGAGAAGTTTTGGAGTCTTAATTCTTGGAGATATTAAAAACCCAACTAGACGTGTTCCTGGACAGCCTGCTCCAGGTGACTCTGCTTGAGCAGGGGGCTTGGACTAGATCTCCAGAGTTGCCTTGCAACCTAAATGATTCTATGATTCTGTAATTATGACACCTGATCAAAAAAGTTTACTAAGGGCAACACAGACCACTTGGCCAAAGTTAAATTTATGTCAATTCACAATTCTAGAAACTTATACACACATTTCAACTTTCCTGGAACACTTTCCTCTTCTTGCTTTAACAGAAGGTAAGGAAAGCCAAGGTATTGATAAACTTCCTGAAAACAGCATTTGTTGAATTTATTTGCAAAACTGAATGAATGTTGTGTGCATAATTTTGATATTACTTATAGGCAATATACAGTATCATAAAGCATTAGCAACAGGTTTATTTTGAACTCTGACCAAATTACTTGAAGGGTCTCCTGACAATGAATACCCAAGGAAGTAAAATGCTAAAGAATCATGCACTGCAACTGTGTGAAAACTGTTAGGGCAGGAAAAAAAGCACCATTCAATCTACAAAGCTCCAGTTAGCATACAATATCTGTAAGGACTATCAAATGTATCAGTGCTAAAAAAATCTCATCTGACATCCTCTAAAGCCCAGTAAGAAACTGATACAGTGATGCTCCCAAAAGCTAACAGGTTTCTCTGGTTTTCACCTTTTGACTAGTTACTCCTCCTTTTCCTACAGTCCACTGTTACATCAGGTAACACAAACATTCCACATACTCCCTCAATCCTCAAAAAGGGCAAATACAGCTTATCAGTAGGCTACCTGTTAAAAGACTGAAATGATAAACTATTGTTTTATTATATACTCAAGTGAAGTAGGACTGTTCTGATTTCCAGTTACTTCAACATTTACCTGCAGGGGGAAGTTATCACCAGCTGAAATGCTCTAACTTCCTGAAGTGATCCAACATGACCTAAGAAGCCTAACTACATGCATCTAAAATGACCATGTCTCAGTACTGCTGGCATATCCCAGTGAACTCTTATCCTAAGAGTCAATGAGCAAGTACTTTACCTTGAAATTGTTTTCTTTCGGTTTTCTTCTCATTATTATATTAAATGTCTCATAAACATCTTCTGCTCCATTTTGGATTGTATTGGTCATGTCTTGTTGATACTGGTTTGGGTCCAGAAATACTCTGTATGTTCGGCAATCCCCTTTAAGCCTTGGTTTGGGTTCAGGTCCTGCCCATAATGAAACAGTAAGATTAGAATTTGAAGGAGTGCTAAAAGCAGATTATCATTCAAATAAGTGATCCATAATTGTTCCTGAAATGAAATTTAAACAAATTCATATGATGAAACTAATTTCGGCATGGTGTTACAAACATTCTTATTTCATGTTTTCATCCCATTTCTAATAGGAGTTCTTGAATATAAGCTATTTTATTCCTAAAACCGAAGTATACTAGATTTATTTAATTAATCTAATTACATCAGATCTTACCAGAGGAAACTAGTTAACCTTTCTCAGGCTGCTTATGGAACTGGTTTGTTCAGTTTGTACTTTTTTCAAGTAGGTAATGAATTCAATGAGCATTGCTTAAAAGAGAAGCAAGTCAATGATTAGGCTGTTAAGAACAACAACAACAAAAAGAGAAAAAAACCCCAAACTTTCAAACAAATTTTGGTATACCATACCTTCTTCAATAACACGTCCTTTTTCATCCAACATGCCCTGGATTTCACAGCCTCTGACATATACCAGGCCAGTTTGCTCAACAAAAGGTCGCCGTCGGTCAAACTTGGTGCCATAAGGTTGCGTGGGACGTACCGTAATCAAAAAGCAGACATCATGTTTACGCAGACCTGATACCAAAAAGGAACATTCAGTGATTTGATTGAATGCCATTTTCCTTATCCATCCCTTAATATATATACAATAGAATACACAAAAATTTCTTGTAAATAAAACCCCATCCATTTAGGGAATAATGCGTTCTGTTTCAAAACATGCCTATAACATAAAAGGATACAGAACCATAGGATGTTGTAATCTTTTCAACTACCCCTGCATAATAATATCTGTTAGGACTTCAGATATGACAAGGAGAAATTGTCTGCTTTTTTTTCCAAGACAACAAACTTTTTTATTTCAAGATTATTCTTCTCCCAATAATCTTACTTCTGTTACACAACCTATATATTTTTCAGTCCTATCTCAAAAGTAGTGTGTCATTAATCTCTTATTCTCATTGCTTTCTTCTGGACTAACCTTCACATGTATTTTTTTTACAACAATTTAAGTGCAGTGCCGAGAACTGAGCACAACATCAGGGTAAAAGGTCACTTAAACAAGTTACTTGTTTTCCATGCTACATTCCAGTTCATAAATCCTGATATGACTTGATTGAGCATTTTAATTTTCCCCTCAGCAGTAATGTGTTGCTGTGGAGTCACATTTGCTTTCGAGCAATGGTGACCCCAAACTCTTTTCATTCTGCAGAGCTACTGCCTAACAAGTTATTCCCCCATGCATTCGTGCAGTGACTTGCTCTTGCTTAAGTTTAGCCTCTTAATATTCATCCTTGTTGAACTACATCCTACTTTTAAAATGCAATTTTTCCAATTCACTAATGTAATTTTGAACACTAATCCTTTTCTCCAGTACACCTACAGATTCTCACAGATGTAAGACACCTTCAAAATTTAGTAAACACATGCTGTATTTTTCACACAAGACAAGTGATTTTTCATTATACACCAGATATTGTCCAACCTAAAGCGGTTTCATCAAGACTCTGTATGTTAGACAATGATTCATGAATTCTTCACCTCAGTTTTGATTAAGTTAAAGCACTACTGCTTTTGAAATCACAGAGGGTGTTCAAAAGCTAGATGCACCACTATATAGCTACCTGCAGGATAGCAAAGTCTGCTGCCATCCTCCTAACTTTACTACTTGAATAGAAATCTACATTCTCAAACTTGTATCTGTTTATTTATCAGACTCTCCAGCTTTAGCATTTGTGCTACGTGACCTGTAATCACACTATGCAGTGCCAGCACATTTAACAGGTTTCTCTAACAAAAGAGAAGGGAGTGACATTTACTGATAATCCAAGTACAAGTACATGCTTCTGTGCCACTTGCCAACACGGTCAACTAAAGTTCAACTCCCCAAGCAAAAGAAGTGTCGCCTGTGGATACTTATAAGAAACAGTATTCGGTACAGTCAGCACTTCAACAACATTCAAATATACTGAAAATACTAAAATGCACTTGTTTGAATTAAATCAAATCTGTCCTCTCCATTTGTATACGAGACAGATAGCCCATTCCCCACTAATTTTCCAATATGACATTATTAGCATGCATATTAATTTAAAATGCTAAGTTACTTTTCTACATTCCCTGTAAAGGGCAAAATTTTACAGTTAGCAAACTGAATTACATCAGCCTGAAATAGTAAAAATTCTGTTCCCAATGAAAGTATAAATACTTTAATAACTTCAATCTTCACTTTAGGAAAGTATAAACTTCTTAGACTTAGAATTTGAGTAACTGACTTTTAAAGAGTGTATTAAGATTGGCAAATCTGTACCACATTAAAAACAAACAAACCTTCTCACAAAAAAGATTACATCAAAGTATATTTTGATGAGCACCTATTTTGAGCCCCTTATTTCAAAGAACATAAGTACCTTCCCATTCATCTTTGATGTTATCTCGGACATTCAAATTAATTGTAACATCTGCTCGCACTCGCATGGGCCAGTTTTCACCAATATTGGGTTTTGCCACCTCCACCACTGTGAAAGAGACAATGGGTTGTGCCATCCTAGCCCATCCACCAAAGACCACACCTCCATATTCCGATAACCTAAAAAAACCCAACAACAACAAAAAAAACAAACACCAAAGTTTTGTTAGTCATTATCTGATAACAGATTCAGTTCTTTTTTTAAACTGTGAAACAATTTACTTCAGTCAGCTCTAAGACAGAAGTAGAAGTCTTTATTTTTCATGCTACTGAAGAACATTCACATAATCCTGCATTTTAGAACTGAAACATAACATGAAGTGACTTATATTTCAAGAAACAAACGCAATTTATGCTGGCATTAAAAAAAAAACAACAAAAATCAACAAATACCTCAGAGAGAGAAGAAAAAGGGAAGATAACAAAAAAGCAACTACTGAGTATGAGAGACATCACACCAAATGATCCCTTGAAATCTAAAGAGGATCAAAAGGCAGCAGGTAGCAAATTTAAGAGTACTCAGTAACACCTCACATAAACCAGAAGAATTGGTGGTAAGTTTCCAGATTTTATAATCTCAGCCAAGGCTTAGTACTTCTGGAAATCTAACTCACCCATCTTAACACAACAAAGGTTGGTGGTTAGCATCCAACATACTGTCTTAACACTTCTTCAGGGATGCGTACTGACAGAACCCTTACAAAATCATCCCACAGGATGGCAACACCTTATGGAAGAAGTTAGTATAAAACATACTACCTAGATAATAATTTAAAATGCATGTTACTATGTATTTAGTATACGCACAATATCAGTTATTCATTCTTGAATGTACTTTGATTACAATTGAAATTAAACTGACAGGTTTGCATCAGTTAATAAATATTACCATGGTTTCATCCTACTGACACTATCTTCAATGTCTTGTCTAATCTCGTAGGTAGACTCTAAGCGGAAAAGATTGAAGTTCCTCAGCAGGTAGTCATGAAGAGTCAGAAACTGTAGATTCAATTTGGGAAGTGCAAGACAGCCTAAGGGGGTAAGGGTGGAAGGAAAAAGGTATTTGATGGATAAAACAAAATGAAAGTGAATTAATATATTGGTTCTACAAATTCATAAATACATACACACATTCTATAACTGCCATAGTTGTAATCCTATGAGATTCTAAGAAATAATCCTCTTATAAATATACACCGCTAAAAAGCACACATTTTTCAGGTTTTCTCTAAATGAACCTGCATAAGATTAAAGGAATTTTCATCCTTCTGGCAGTAATACAGTGAACTATTTAAAGACTGAATCCTTCCCTGTATTCAGACTACAACAAAATTGATTTTTATAAAATCAAATGTAGGGCAAAGTAATGGTACTTTGGGAATGCAACAATTAAACCAGCATTAAGTAATGATGAAAAAGGCTCGTTAACTAATGAACCCCATGCATTATCCAACAATTCCCTAATTCCAATCCTTTATGTGTATTAGAAGCCATGAAAACCATTAATGTAGAAAAAAGTTTTAAGCCAAGAAATCAAACTTTAATACACAACTTTTGAGGGAAGTTTCTGTTCCAATTATAGATTTATTATTTTTTTCCAAATGAGAATGAAAACCATGGGAAGATTAGATCTAACTAAACAAGGCATATTAAAACTCCTAGACAGGTCCTAAAGCTTGCATAACTTTAGGGTAGTCTTAGATGTAAATTTTCTGTAAGAAAAATTCTTATATGGTAGTCATTTAACATTACTGGACTAATGTTCCAGTTTGACACCTATGCTTAAGATCTGTGAAAGCATCAGGCTTTTGTAACTTGCAGTATTATCCTTGAAACCTTTCACTGGTATATGTACTACGTATTGGCTTTCACATGCACTGAGATACAATGGCAGTGAAGAAGGGCTGTAGAGCACAGCAATTTCTATTCTGGAAAGCCTCATGGTGATAAAATACCTTAACGCATTTGCCAAGACCAAGTAACAAACCCTGTCCTGTAAAGCTAGTTATAGGCATAAGAGGCAGGGCCTGAACTAATACCTCTTTAAGGCTGCATAGCATTTATCAGACATATATTCTTCTTCCTTCATTTTTTAAAAGAAAATAGAAACAATACTCCTACCTTTCTTGGGCTAAATTATTACTCTTATTTAAATATTAGACCAAAAGAATTTAGCTACTTTAAGAACACAAAAAACCCAAGACCACAAAAACAAAACTGTCTTGTTTGAAATCAGGGCTGGAGAATACATGGAGATTAAAAAGAGAAAGTGTAAACTGAAACTAAGAGAAGCAAAATAGAAAAATACTTGTAATAGTCTGACAGCAACAGAAACGCTTCACAACAGTGCTGTCAGTACACCAATAATAATAGCAAGAATTCACTCCAGAAGGAGGAAATGTGTTTCTACTAGCAACTGCTGTTACTTGCCAAAAATTGCATTTCACCATTAATAAAATTTCTTCAATGCATTATGAAAAAGTCTCAAAATAGCACAGACACGGGTGTGATAAGCTGCTTTTTCTCTTCCCCCCCCAGCAATAATACATATACTGTGATTAATATATTTGGCTAATAAAACACAAAATAAACACACAGTGCATGAAAAAGTTAAGTACTGCAAAGTCAGCCTTCCAATATGGTCTGAATGACAGTAAAGCTACCTTGACTTGTATTTAAGAACCTGTATGTTCTAGACCATTAGAACAACCTATATGTTGTTCACTGAAATAAAAAATAGAATTTAAAAAAATCTTGGTTTATATAATGATTTCCTAGAAATTACAGCAAGGACCCTGTTTTGGTGGGGTTTTGTGGGTTTTTTTGTTCTGGTTTTGTTTTTTCTTTTGGGTTTTGGATGAGGGCTTTTTTTTGGGGGGTGGGGGGGTGGGGGGGGTGTCTGGTTTTTTGTTGTTAGGGTTTTTTTAAAGGATAAATCCCATCAGGAAACCTATTATTCAGAAGAATCTGAATCAGCTTTTAACTACTTGCATCATACTAAACATAAGTACTTTATCTCTTTTTGGGCAGATCTCTAGATGGCATTTGTATCATATCTGTTTGGAAAAAGATCCTTTGTTGCCTATAACCCCACCCATCTAAAGGGGTCAAATTTAAAAAATCTCTTCTCATTAGTACTTGTTCACAGAGAATTTATCCAAAAAAACTAATCTAGACTAAGCAGCTGAACTTGAGGCTTATGCCTACAGAAAAGCCCCTCTGAATCAAAACTACATGGGGGAGGGTATGGAATACTCACTGCTCAAACCAGAAACATACTTTATACTAGTCTCTGAAGATATATGTTGTTATTAGAAATTCCACATTCCAAATTAAAATTTTCACATTCTTAATGAAAATTGTCATGATCCACATTAAAACAGTTTTTTTAAAGTAGCTAGACTAAAATACATGTGCTGAGTATTGCAAAGCTTCAAATTATATCATTCCTTGTTAGCAATACCTCCAGTTTGCATCCTTGATCATGAGCACATCAAGCAAGAACACTAGGTTCTGAATTTAGAATGCATGCACTACCTTTCAGCGACTGTGTACATTTCTACCTTGAAATAAGAGTAAGATAATTAAGTGTTAGTTTCCTCCCATCACCATCCTTATTTTTTTCTTTTTAAAAAAAGCTTTCTTGAACATACTTAAGAGCAAAGCACAGACAACAGCTTTTCTGCTGTATGTTTACAACCTGTTTCACCTTACACTAAGTGTCACACCTGTGTCACAGCTGGTGGTAAAGCACATCTGTTACCCAGATTATAAGCAAATCAATGTCTTTGTGTAAACGCAGACCTTTGGATTTTTCTTTAAATCCACTGTAAATTTGCTAACAATTTTATCTCGGAGTTCCTGATTCCCAACTCAAAAAAAGCTGACCTTACTCTAAGATACTGGAAGATGCCAAAATACTGCATATAAGTTCCAAGGACAGAATGAACATAGATATCAGAACTGCTTTTTTTTTTTCCAGCATTCACTGTTGTGTTCGGTATTTACTAAACTACTAATCATACCTTCTCCAGAATAATATTCAGTTGGTACAATATTTTCATCCCAAATAATCTTCTCTGTGGGATAAAGAGGCATCTGGTTGAGTTGTTGAATTTGAGATATTCGTCGCTCATGACGGGAAACCTAAAGAAAGGATGCATTTTAAACTTCCATAAGTTAAAAAAGGGACAATAGAGCTATTTGTGAAACATACACATTAATTCACAAGACTGCTGGTGGTCCCTTGCCATTTTCTCCCTTTTAATAAGTTTTGTTTTAATTAAATATAACTAAATGCACACAGTGACATCAAAAGGTGAACAAACACATAGTCCAACTCTTGGTCATATTACAAGTCAAACAATCATTTGGCTACTCAGCAGATCAAAAATGGCACAACACAACTGAATATTTTCAGTCAAGGCTTACCAAAGAATCAACTTCAAATAAAATGTATTTTGCTTTGCATAAAACATATGGTCAGTAGCTAACTAACACTGCTTGTTCAGCAACAGCTAGTCTTAATGCCCTCTTTGGGAGAAAAAAATAAAATCCATCCAATACTACCATATGTCATCTGAACAAATCTCTCTCCATGGCATCCATAAGCATTGTATTACTACCACCTAAACCTTAGGAAATTACGTGAAGGATTTTTAAAGACATGAACAACCACAAAATAACCCTATGAAAAAGATTTTAAAAAACAGCTATGCTGTTCTAACACTGATATCAGATTAGAAGCCTACAGTAATATTGTTATACACTGAATATCCCAAAAAAACATTATGTGCATCAAAGGGTATTTCAAATGGGCTTGAGGAACCAAACAGGTACTGAATATCTAGATCTACTTTAGCAGATTTTTTTGTTTTTAAAGGGGACAAACAGGTTACTACATAAAGAGCAAAAACTTTTCCGGAAGAACTCAAAACTGTTGCTGAGACTCTGCTTATTGACCTTTACAATTACACCAAGCACACGTGTACTAGTTTCTCAGGAAAACTACATTTATAAGTAAACATTTTCAAATACTTAATTGATATGGTTTTAAACCCCATCTCAGTATGCCATTTACTGCTATAACAGTGCTGTGGTTCACAGGTGGTTCCGCAAAAGGTCCTTTACTACAGCGTAGTTGCTAGATGTAGCTATGTCTTGAGTTTGCACAAGGAAAACCACAAGCAATGTTAACTATTTTTTTACCAGCAACTCCAGCAGAAACTCCTTCTCGTAGCTCGAATCTTCCCCTTCCGGAAGGGGTGGCAGTAGGCAGAGGTATGACGCCACCTGGTGAAGAACATTTGAGCTGCACAATGGAAGGAAAAAGAGAAAGAAGCTTGTGTCACTTACTGGAACCGGGAGAGAGCACTTACCACTCACTGTAGCTTTTAAAAAAAATTAAAAAAAAAAATTCCAACTATGAATTTCATCAGAAACCAACAATTACAGATCAGTATTTTAAGGAAAGGTTGAGATATTTAAAATATTTGGGTTTGCAGTTGTTATGAAGTGCTCTAGAGCACTTCCATGAGTGAAGGGTGTTCAGCCACAGATGTAAGCTGAACCACTCATCTGCAATAAACAGAGCAAGGTGTGAATATTTTTTTATGGTTTCAAGACGTGTACCTGAAAACCGAATAAAACAACAGAGCACATCTGCCTTTGTCAAAATACAGACTGCTATCCTTTTAATCACAGCATTTACAATACAGTAGAGTTAATACAGTCGTATACTTCTACGATTTCTGTAGTAGTTTTTGTACGCAAGAGTTAAAAAAGCTAAATTTAAAAAGTTAAAGTTAATTACTGCTACAATTGCTTCCAGCAGCTAGCTATTTTCCAGAAAATCAGTACTTTCTCACATTCATTAGAAAAAAGGAAAATAAAGATATTTTTCTAATACTGGAGTTCTAGTACTTCACCACTAGCGGACACAACTCTCCTGTCTCCCTATTTCAGCAGGTGTAAAGGCACCATGACAAGTCAGAAAGACCTGAGAAGGCACATGAGAAGTCAGAAAGAAAAAAGGCTAGAAATTTGTTACATTAAAACATACCGAGAACAAAGCATTTCAATTTCACATTAAATAGCATTTTGATAACTTACCTAAGGGGTCCAAATAACTTCACCAGTGAATCACGAGTATCTACTGCAGCTACATTTGAGAGTGCAAAGTCATATAACTCCGGGAAATGCGCAAATGCTGCTCTCTACAAAAGACCCATACCCCAAAACTGAATGTATGCATATTAATGAAACAATTTAATAACAATCTAAATAGTTATAAAAAAGCATAGCTTCTTCTGATTCACAACACGTAGCACCCTGTGGACTCCACAAGGATAGAAATAAAAACAAGATGAAATCTCCATTTTTCTTAGCACCACCTATTTCTTACTCCTGTGCTTCTGATACAATATCTTTTTTATACACCCTCCTATCAGCATTTGTTCTGTCATTAAAATAAAACATAAGGTGGAAGACAGGTAGCCTTGCAGACAACTAAAAAAAAGCAAGGAACAAGTTTAAATTTAACCATGCTTCCCTGAGTTTTTTTATTAAAACCGATGGGAAAAATTCTGAAAAGTTTAACTATCTTTATATGACTACAAGTGATGTGAATTTTTATTTTGTCTCTTATGCACTACTGCTACCATATGTGTGTGCTGCTCTTGAAGAAATGGTGCCACCTACTGCATAGTCATAAGTTAAGCTCCTATAGCACTTAATATTCCCTTCTGAATAGATTTAATGGGAGCAGTTAATCTCAACAATATCAAATCAAAAGTGGTGGTGTTTTGCTAGAGCATATTACTTAGTCATAGTCACATACGTAACATTGAAGCGTTAAGTGCTTTCAATATGGTATAGAAAGTCAAGTTAAAACTATTCCTGTAACTCAACAGGAGAAATAAGGGGTTTGCTTTGGGAAATAACTTAATGCCTATTGCAGATACAAATGAGACTAAACCAACAAAACCAAATCCTTTCCCTCTCATAAGCACTTTGCCATATGCCTACCTGTAGAGAAGTAATTCTGTCATAGTGGATTGTTGTCATCTCATTCTCCGTCAAAGCATTTCCAGTCTGATCATTGATTTCAAAGCCAGTGTAGAATTTAAGCATATCTAAAAGCTGAGACATCATATATATAAATTAGTGGATTAACAATAGGAGACACCCTACCACAAACAAAAACAGAGTTTAAGAGGACAAATCTGGGCACCATGCACAAACAAGAGTTCCTCAAAGTTCTTTAAGAAATGGCCTAAGGAGTGGTATCTAAATTTTATACTTGGCTGGGGCACAAAATTATTTTGTTTCGGTATCTCATCTACAACCCATAGAAATTACAGCACAGCCCACAACCAATGCCGTTTCTTTTACATACTAGGACTTGAAACTGAAACTAACTGCACTAAGGTAATCTAGCCAGAGGTTCACTGCAACACTGAACTCAACTTAGGGCTTGCTGCTACCAAAAGGGAGAGATCTTGCTCCCCCATGCCCTCTCTGATGCCAGCTCTGGAATTCATCCTACCTTTCAACGATATTATTTAACTCAGAAGAAGATAATTATTCAGATGTGCTGCTGGCTTTGTGTTCCATTAATACTGACCCTCAGAGAAACTGAACAAATGCCAGAGATGAGGGACAGCAAGCAGCAGGAAAAGCAGCTGAGGTGCAGGTAAGGGGACAGATCTTCAGGTCCTGCCATAAAAACCAATATACTGTCTATGACTGAGTAAACTGAGGGACAGTAGTGAAAAACAACTGCACTGTAAAACAGTCTGAGGTCAAAACGAAGCACAGCAGAATGCATTGGTGTCAACTTTTGCTATACGTGGGGTAAAGCATGCCAGAAGCTGCACTGTTTTCCAGGTTGTACCTTTAAGAACTGTTCACAAACAGAGCCAGAAACGTAAGAGCAGTCACACACATAAATACAGGTAAGAAAGAACTACTGTCTGAAGGATTTAAATAAATGTAGTTTGCATCCATAAAAAAAACCTGTCTTAACAAATATAAAACAAAACAATTGCAGTATTCAGAGCTGCATCAGAATGAAAAAGTTATTTTCAACAACTTTGTATCTCACCTGGCAGAAGAGATGACCCTCCTTCTCTCTTTTAGCAAGACTGGAGAGGTAACAGTGAACAACAAGATGGGAGTCATCCAACACTGTATTAAACCAGCGCCGTGTGGGAAGCAAAGCCTGTGGTAAACAACCTCATGTTAATACAAGCAATTCTTCAAAATGTAAGAAATCCCGGTTTCTCATAATTTTCCATTTCAAGAAGGCATATCAAGATAGATTGTTGGACAGTTATTTACATATCTAATACTCTAACAGAGGTTCTCATATTAAAGCAGCATTTATGTATGCCAAGACACTGGTTTTATGCAGGTAGGCTCCTATGAACACAGCCTTTTATATGACTGGGAGCACAGCAAAAACTTCCTGTTAGTGAGATTGCATTTTGCCAGAAGTAAATTAAAGCAATTATTCTACTACTAAGTGTCTACATAATGACTGTGTGCTACAAAAGGTATGTCAAACTGCAGCAACATTGTTTTCAATGTTTGGTTTCTATACTAATTTCATTAATTTTAAGATTGTCTCTCTCAAGACTGCAAACTGTGTTTCTTCTAAATACGGTATCTTCTAATCTTTGTAAGATACTCAAATTAGATCTAAGAATTTTTCAAATCTTCATTAAAAACCTGCAAAAGCTTTTTGTAAACAAAACAGAGATAATTTCTTCTCAATGTAAATAGCTTAAGGTGCTCTATGTAGCAACTGTTCAACAGCGTATAGTAGTACATCTCAACAATTCAAGAGAAAAATGAGTTGTTCTCAATGGAATCTACAGACTGAATTTAGAAAGCCAAAAAGCATCAACATGGTGTTTAGAACTAAGATGAAGAAAATAAAAGAATCTGTAGTACAAAAAGTTAATCATCCTACACAATAATTACAAAACCCAAACTCAGAATATGAACTTTCCATGGAGTCATTCCTTTCAAATTATCAAATCACCAAGTTTTGATGGCAGTCTATATACTGCAATATGAAACAGTGATATTCTGAAAAAGTCCTTGACATAAGTAAAAGAGCCCATTAACACAGTACATGCTACAGAGGCAAAAAGACTTGGATTTACAGCTAATTTCTCATTTGCTTGTTCCAGTCACTGAAACAGGCTTCATAAACCACCTGAATTCCAACCTTCCTGTAATACCTAGCAAGAACCAACATTAAATGTACCACCTCCAAGCATTTTGGCTAACAGCCAGACTTAAGTTTAACTTCATATTTTCTCTTATGAGAGTACCTTATACACATAAGACAACAAGCTCTAATTTAAAGAATTCACTCTATTGTAACTACAAGTACAGGCTACTTAAGCGATTCAACAGAGGACTGTTAGCCCGTATGAGTTCAAGATCAAGCCATTTTAAAGTTCCCTGCGCTTACTTTTTCAGAAAACCCTGTCTTACTTCAGAATGTCTTCTAAATCTAAAGTTATTTTAAATAAATGGCTACTCATGTGAGAAATTGTAAATTAATCTTTTAATTTTTAATTTGGTACTGTGAAGCTTAAAATTGTCTGTCGTGGTTTAACTCCAGACAGCAACTAAGTACCACACAGCCGCTCACTCACTTCCTCCATCCAGTGGGATGGGGGAGGAACTTGGGGAAAAAAAGGTAAAACTTCTGGGTTGAGATAAGAACGATTTAATAGAGCAGAAAAGAAGAAATTATAATGATAATGATAACACTAATAAAATGACAACAGTAGTAATAAAAGGATTGGAATGTACAAATGATGCACAGGGCAATAGCTCACCACCCGCCGACCGACACCCCGCCAGTCCCCGAGCAGCGATTCCCTGCCCCCCCCCCCCCACCTCCCAGTTCCTAAACTAGATGGGACGTCCCATGGTATGGAATACACCGTTGGCCAGTTTGGGTCAGGTGCCTTGGTTGTGTCCTGTGCCAACTTCTTGTGCCCTGGCTGGGCATGAGAAGCTGAAAAATCCTTGACTATAGTCTAAACACTACTGAGCAACAACTGAAAACATCAGTGTGTTATCAACATTCTTCGCATGCTGAACTCAAAACATAGCACTGTACCAGCTACTAGGAAGACTCTATCCCAGCTCTATCCCAGCTGAAACCAGGACATTGTCCCACTTTCCTCACTTGGCCTTCTATTATTCTGTAACAAACCTAGATCACCAGAACTGTTAATTCTAAATAATGAATTCTAGTCAAATAGAAATAGTTTGCATTTCAGAACTACTGATGCTTTCTGGGATTATACCCTACAACACAAAAGATACTTCAAGTGACCTATTACGCACTGGAAAGAACACTTCTGGGTTATTCCTAGCAGATTAAAGCGTCACACATTTTCATCAACTGCTAGGATTATTACCACTGCTCCAATTAACAAAGTTTTCTTCACTAAGTAATTTAGGATCCTAGCTTTCTCTAACAGTTCATCTGGTTTATAAACATTACTAGTCAGTTCCCAATGTGGATGCACTGCTACAACCTCCTATTTACAGATGGAAAACCACTATGAAGCAACCATATACACAACTGTAACATAACCACCTGCTAATTGGAACAAGGCTGCAATAATGACTTTACGCATTTAAAACCTAGAACAGTACACCTGGAGACAGGTTGAAACAATAACTTACCTCAAGATCTAGCATGAGTTCAATGAATCTCTCACAATAGTGAACTTTGTCCATAGAAATAGGACCTAGATAGAAAAAAAATTTTTTTTGCAATTGATCCACACCACAATATATTTGTATTTGAACTATTCTTTAAAAATGTAATAAATGCTAATATACCAGTATTAATTCTTTACTCTTGTTAAAAGCTAACTAGCTGTCGTGGTTTAACCCCAGCCAGAAACTAAGCACCACGCAGCTGCTCGCTCACCTCCCCCCTCAACCAGTGGGATGAGGGAAAAAAATATCAGGAAAAGAGGTAAAACTCATGGGTTGAGATAAGAATGGTTTAATAGAACAGAAAAGAAGAAACTAATAATGATAATGATAACACTAATAAAATGACAACAGCAATAATAAAAGGATTTGAACGTACAAATGATGCACAGTGCAACTGCTCACCAACCGCTGATCGACACCCAGTTAGTCCCCGAGCGGCGATCCCCTCGCCCCCACTCCCCCCAATTTCTATACTAGACATGACATCCCATGGTATGGAATACCCCACTGGCCAGTTTGGGTCAGCTGCCCTGGCTGTGTCCTGTGCCAACTTCTTGTGCCCCTCCAGCTTTCTCACTGGCTGGGCATGAGAAGCTGAAAAATCCTTGACTTTAGTCTAAACACTACTTAGCAACAACTGAAAACATGAGTGTTATCAACATTCTTCGCATACTGAACTCAAAACATAGCACCTTACCAGCTACTAGGAAGACAATTAACTATCCCAGCTGAAACCAAGACACTAGCACATTCTTCTCTTTCTGAAACAATAATTTCTTTCATTGCAAACCAGAAAATTTTTGGATGTAAGAAAGTAATGGAACCAGAGTTTCAGGAGTGTTTTTATCCACTCTGAAAAAAACCCAACGAACACAACATACAAAAACGCACACTTCCACAAGATACCAATGGCCCACTAAGCTTCTTAAGAACTTTTAACACTGTGTACTCAAAAATACCTATTTAAAAGCTGCAGTCAAGGTGTGTGCAAAAGGCCTTGACAATATTCAAAGGTAGTCAGTGGTGACTACTAAGGAGCCTTTAGAATCATGTCAAAACATAACACTAAGTCTGCTTTAATGAATATCTATTTCCTAAAGCCTCCAAAGAACAGTTAATGTAAACATTCCTAAAACAGGTCTCGCATAATTGGGAAACCGGAGGGAATAGGTATCCTTTCTGAGGAAGCCACAATACACAGAATTTCCCCTTCCAGATCAGTTAAGAGCTGAAGTTTGCTAAGAGTTTAAGAGCAAAAGTAGAACTCCGGGAAGCGATTTCACCCAAATTGTGCTGTGCTTAGAGCATAATAAGCCTTTTTTGTCAAAAGGCTAACACCTTCCTGTACAAACACTTTTCCTTTCTAAATCAGGCAAGCATATAATTTTGCTTGTCATAATGACTTATAAATCAAGAGCAGTCAAATCTTACAGAATTTCACTTCACTTAGGCTTTTGTTCTTACCGTAAATCAACAGTACTGACAGAACAGAGCCTTATGATATGCATTTATACCACCTGTTTAACAAGGCACCTAAGTATGTATGAAATGCTTTAATGCTGTAAGAAGGCTGTAAGCACACAATAAAGAATATCAGTACCCAGAAGTATTTTTTTTATTAAGTCCATACTGAACAGAAGGAGAAGAGGCTTAAAGTAGCTTTCTGCTATTTCATTTTTAAAGCACATACAGATCTGAATACTAATTTTGACACGAAATCTGTGCAGACGGGCATGTATTTCACTAAAACCCCATCCAGATAAGGTCTCCAACTTCAAGTGGGTATCCTAAGCAGCAGTTGCTTCAGGAAATTTAAAACAGATTACCAGATAACAAAGTAACGTTAAGAACCACAGTTACCTGAGACAGGTATTGATTTTAGCACAGAAATGAATTTCTGAATGAGCTGTGAAAGAAATCTTCTCTCCCGATATGCTCTAAAATCAGACATATGACAAAAGAATTAATATTCCTTAACGGCAGACTGGAAGTACATCATATCTTTTACTAATACGAAGTTAGGTGCTTTAAAATTTATATAATGGTAGCAGGTTGCTTTGAAACATACCTAAACTATTTAGATGATAACTTTTCTCTCTGCACTTAGGCAGACAGATTAGCAGAATCTACACTTTTAGGCACAGAACTGATTAACAACTCATGCTTCTACTGAGTCAAAGAGGAGAAGTATGTCACCATCTACACCTCACCACATTGCAACACAAAAGTATTGGAACATTTAACTTTGGTGAGATAAGACACAAATTTATTCAAATACCTGCCTAAGCTATTTGCTTAAGAGCTAAACATTTGTTAAAGGTCATGAAAAAATACGAGTAACTACATGAATATTCTCTTATGGCTTTCACCCTACAGCTCTAAGATTTGGTATCACAAATTCACTGATCAAATAAAATATTAAGTTCTATAACAGTATTTTGCATAAAGACTGCTGGAAAACAAAATAGTTTCCAGGAGACCATATATGATCAATCCTTATTTGCCATATTCACAGGTGTTTTTTTAAAAAAAAACCCACATTTTTTTTATTGAAACAATTTATTTTAGCTGAAACACGATGAATGCATTAAGGGCTTTGGATTTAACAGGAAAAAATTTCTGTAAACATACCGCATTCTTGTCTCCTCATCCATTTTCTCATCATTTTTCTTAATTAGATTCCAGAATTTTCTTAGTTTTGGTGTCTTTTTCAGCTCTTGTTCCAGTCGTTTCTGAAATGTTAAAATGTTATTCAGTCACCAAGAATCCTTTTTTCCACAAGTGATAAAAATACAATCCAGTCTTCTTATTAAAAAAGAAAAGATATATAGAAAACTGAAATAAATAGCTGTCTCAGACTAATCTCAATAAGTATCACTGTAAAACAAGAATGTAATACTGCTAGAGAGAGTCTAGACACGGCTAGATCATAGAATCATTTAGGTTGGAAAAGACCTTTAAGATCATTTGAGTTCAACCATCAACCATGACCACTAAACCATGTCCTGAAGTGCCTTGTCTACACGCTTTTTGAATAACTCCAGGGATGGTGACTCAAGCACTTCCCTGGGCAGCCTGTTCCAATACCTGACAACCCTTTCAGTAAAGACATTTTTTCCTAATATCCAATCTAAACCTCCCCTGCCACAACTTGAGGCCATTTCCTCTCGTCCTAATGTCAACTCCATTCCCTAGTCCCTGTGATCTCATGGTGTTGTCTACAAATTATAGCTTGAAGAAGCTATAAGCAACAAAGCTTAATTTTATGAAAAATTATATAATTAATAATTACAATTCCAGGGAAATCAGCAACAAACAAGAAAGAGAATTTTACCAAGCACACAAAAATCTAATTCCATAGCAACGCGGGCAGCTTCAAATACTAGACTTCCATAACAGTATTCCATAAAAATTCACTTTACAGACTTGGATAAAGCTTAGAAAATTGCTTCGCCAGTTTACAGTGTTGTGCTTACAGGTTGTAGAGCCATCCACATTGGTAAGGAAATGAGCTGCTGCACCTGACCTCTGATCAAATCCACTTCCTGTTAGAAAGTTACAGACAAAAAATGTTTTTTTTTAAAATTCTTATGTTTCCCGACATGCCTGTCTTACAAAATACATCAAGGTACAATACCATCTGAGAAAAATATATATGTTGTTGTATTAGACTTCACAATTTCCTAACAGGAAACTGTGCAACAGCCCTACCCAGTAACACTTAAAACTGTTGACAACTTCCACATTTTAGGTTCTTTTCATGGATTCTGTCAGTTCTTAATACTTCAGCAGGGACCCCACCCATGTAAGTATTTTTAGCATAGAAGCTGATGAGAACTCATGTTCCTTCTTCAGTCATTTCTTGTTCTTGAACTGAGCTTTCTTTACTGTGCTTTCTCTAGGTTTTTTTACTCTATTCTTTCTCTCCTGAAACCCTTCATTTATCAAGTTTCTCCCACTTCATCTACGCTCTTTCAATTACCTGAAATAACTGATCTTCTCTATAATTCATGTAACTTCAACTGTTGTTTCAAATGTTCTCTCTCCAATTCTGCCTGATCCACAAAGTTTTCTTAAACTACTGAAAAACTTCCATTAACATCTTAAATATGTCTTCATAGACAAATACTCCATTCTCAGCATTCTGAAACTCCACAAGTCAGGGCTCCTTACTTAAAACACTACTGTGACTATCCTGTTCTGCATTTCGCAAAGAAGGGCAGCTTCTAATACCAGTATGCTTTTACAAGCACTTTTTAACTCACTTCCATATCATGTTATATGAGAAACATGCTCTGCAAACAGGATTCCATACAGTCACTATCAAACCCGCCTTTAAAGTGAAGATCCATTGTACCTTGGCCACTACAGAAAAGTACTACCTCAATAAACTATACATGTAAGGTTTAGGATGATTACTGGCTCCCATAATCATTCCTAATTCCAAAATCAAATAATACATTTTCTAAACTGTTTTGTCTGCAAAACATGATTTTGTTCTTTATTTGGGCAGGCCCTGATTTTGACTGATATATCCTGTGTGCAATGTAAGTAAAGATAAAGCCCAGTAGCAAGAGAGGTAATAGAGTACTGTTTCATATAACAGATAACTGTAAATTATTCTCCACACTTGCTACTTAGGATCTATAACTGTGTTTTTACTATAGATTGAGAACACAACTTGGTCCAATGCTTTCTTAAAACTAACTTGGGAGAAGTGCAGATAGAAATATTATCTAAACCTGGTTTCAAAAGTGAAAAAAATTACTGTCTTTCTCAATAGTTAATGGAAATAATTTTGTGCAATTTCACAGCCAAACTACAAAGAGTACAGTAGTAAGTAACCTGCTTTTAAGTGTAAAGCACCTTTTCAAATATAAATACGTATTTTTTAAGCACCATTTTAAATATAAGTCTGAAAACATGCCTTTAAATTGCACTAAGTGCCAATCCTCCAATTTCAAGTCTCTTCTATGACCTTGTGTCACAGAAAAGCAAACGTGACAAGAGAGATAAAGCAAGAGTCAAAAAGAGGGGTAAAAGCCCTCCGATACGGTCATCGTCCTTAAATGGGAGTTTTGCTTCATCTGTCTCATAAGAAGAAATTGCTCAAACTAAACTGCTATTAACACAGAACAGCATAAACACACTGGAAGTATTACAGTTACTTTTAACATACCAAACTATTGAAGCAGTGATCAAGGAAAAGCAGCAGGACTGTCTGTTCATGCAGAGAATATTCACTGTCATTTTCAACCAGTGATGCTTCCAGTATGCATTTGAAAAAGAAGGGAAAGTGTTCTGGCTTTTTTTTGAATGTCTAGGAAAAGAAGAGGAAGTTGATTTTGAGTCAGGTTGATACAAATCATTCCAATCTTCATTCATGTAACATAGCTTAAGTTCTCTAAATCCATTTAAATCTATAAAAGGGAGGATTAGTTTTTCTCTTTTTCATTTATTCTGACCAGGCAGCACAAGCAAAACAGACTAATGATATCCTCCTGACCAGGGATCCTCACACTATGGGCATGCTCGTCGTGGGACTACTGCCTTCTGCGTAGTCTAACAGAGATGGTGCATAGGACAAACTGAACAAGAAGCACAAGTGGAGTGGATTGTGTTGTGGGAATGTTCAACTGGTGATTGCATAGAATTACTGTAAAAGGACACAGGTTAGAAGAGAATTGGTAGATTTTGGCCAAAACTATGGCAGCTGTTTAGTGATCTGCAAGAAGTGAGCAGGTAAAAACCAGCAGAGATTAATTACAGTTGTGGAACTCTCACTCAGCTACATCAGTAGGAAAAAGGTAAACCAAATAATCATCAAGATAAAACCATTTCTTTACAAGGGCAGCCACGTACCAAATAACAAATTTAACTAAGCTGCCTGGAAAGTAACATGCACCTGTCATTTTGCATCTAGTACGTATGCCAGAACAACAACAACAACAAAAAAAAAAAGACGCAGACATCATATGAGCACGTTATTAATCCTTTGTGCTTTGCCAGCACTGAAGTAATGGCACTACTATTGGAGTAAGTGTTTCTGAAATAAAGCTTGCATAGAATTTCTTACTAGGCTGATGTTGTTGAGATGGCCTGTGAGAACTGGACTGTTGCAGAAACACTAAATAATTTCTAAACCTATTACTACAAAAACCAGTACACACAAAAGCAGAATAAGATATTATCTTAGTATAAAATTCCATGCAAGAAAGCTACAAAACCATATTCACAGGTTTTAAGCAAGACAGTATTGGATAATATTTTAGATTTCCAGTGGTGCCTTCTTATATCCACAGATATAGAAATCCTTTTTCCTTTCAATATCAGAGCAAGAACTTCTCTGCAAATGCCTGACTTTTGTCAAGTGCCAAAAACGCAAATGCTGATGATGATGTAAAGGCATCACACAGCAGAACAAAGGACTCGCGCACCGAAGCAATCAGGTGATTTTTCATCTGTCCATTGCTTTCTCCAAAAAAACCACACACTTTAAAACATCATGAGACATTCCAGCTGAGGTACCATTTACTTTTAACACAAGCTTTGCTACCTTCTGTCAGTATAAGTGATCACACTGCAAAAGCTGCAACTTGCAGATCAAAGTCAATTCTAGTTGTAATTGAAATTGGTTACCTCCCACGCAGGGACATTCTCTCTGAACTTCTCATTCACCATACAGCAGATTGACATTAAATATGCCTTACTGGACACCTCTGGAGAATAATTCATCCACAGGTAATTTTCAAGGTACTGGCTGTGAAGAGACAAAGAATGCTTCATTAGTTGCTGCCACCCACACAACCTGTCACTCATTTAAAAGAGCAGTTATCCACAGGGGTTTTTTCCTCCTTCTCCTTAAAGCCATCTCTATAGTTTGTGAGTAGTTCCTGACGTTACCTGTCATCTACGTCACTGCAGCAAAACTTGTTAGACTTGGTAACTGCTACAAGAGACAGATGAGTTTCTTATCAGGAAGACACATTCATCAGAGGGTTTTCAAGTGTGACAAGTAGCCACAGCTCAATACAAAGACATAACATGAATTCATGTTTATTTTCCAAAAGAAGAACAAAAAAAAAAAAACAAACCACCTTCACTTGTCTAAAGAATGTCACATGCAGCATCTCCTAGCATAAGATGCAAAAGACAACTACCATAAAACAGTATTTGTATTATTAAATAACCTTTCTTGTAAAAAATTATGAATCATCTAGAGAGATTTTATGCTTCTAATAATATAAAAGCAATAATTTTTTTAATAATTTTATTTTTAATAAATTAAAAATTTCTTCTTCATTAATATGGCACATTTCTCATAGAAGAGATTCTTAAATTGGACAAACAACTGTCTCCCTCCTTTAACTTCCTCCTGAAGCTATGCAGGAATTACTCCCGAGGAGGCAATCCCTAAATCCATCATTCCCAGTACACGTGCACTTTGTGCTGTTTTGACAACTGCCACCAGAAAGTGGAAAGTCTTGTTTCTTCCTAAACAAGCTGCTCATCCATTCCTTCATCTCAAGGCCTGCTCTAACATTCATTTGGCCCCTCATGAGCCAACTCAGTTTTACCTATTTACTTTTTTGAACAGCTTACTTTTCTGATGTATTACAGTAAGCTACTTCAATAGTTTAAGATAAGACAAGTACCAGTGATGGTGGTGAAAAAACACAGTGAGAACTTGTATATAACCAGGAGCAAAAGGCTCAGTAATGGTCAGACAGGGATTTACACTTTCTGGAAGTTCAGCCAAAATGCGTAGCTTCAGATGGAGCTGAGACAACGTCACAGACATAAACAAGATGAAATACATACTGCTTCCCAAGAGCTTGGGTCTACCAACGGGAGGGGGAAACCCCCCCCAAAACTCCACTGAACTTCATACATCATTTCACCCAAGAATTCCAATAAACTTCAATACGTTTTAGTAAATACTATTATGCCTCCAAGTGATGACAAACATACGTGAGCAAGAATGACAGACAGGAAAATCTCATGTGTGCAAAGACAGGAGAGCTTGACGGACAGGTTGGGGGAGTCGGGGTAAGAAGAGAAAATGACTTACAGGACAAATGGCAGTAGATGTGGCTATAGACCAGAAAGTATTAAATTTACATTACAGGTTGGTAACATTAAGAATGTTCACAGAAAGAATAAAACCCTGTAACTCCATGGTTGCTGGCATACGAATTCCAGAAGTCATGCTACCAGCATGCTGTTTGTTAGCATCAAACCCCAAACCATAGCCTATATTTTCTCTTCTATCTTTTCTAATAAAGAAGCAGGGAACAGAGGGAAGTTTGTCCTACTTTTCCCAGTTAGTGGTACTACCCATGTATTTCAGCCTTCTGAAATGAAGAATCTCTCTCAACCAAAAACCATCTCATTCTGTCTGCTCATAAGATTTCAGAGATAAACAGAGCCAAACAGAACACTAAATATTGTGCTTTTAAATATGTCAATATTGCAAATATTTATTTTACATTATTTTAGACATGCTTCATGAATTCTTCCAGGAAAGTCTGAAGTAGCTGTAACAACCTTCTGGACAGATTTCCATTTCTTTTCAAGAGAAGAAAATGTTAGTGATGCTGCTGCAGCACAATTAATTTTTAACCTCACAGTAAGAGACTTAATCCAAAAAATTCCTCTGACTTTGGTGAGTTCTAATTTAAGGCTTAATGACACATTCCAAATTACAGACTCAAGTTTTTCACCTATTTCATTCATACGCTCTTCTTTGGTGCTTCACTAGAAATTCAGAATCATAAACCAAGATACTCTGATATGTTACTTACGCTTATGGAATTATTTCCTCCTTAAATTAAGCTCTCCTCACTTAATTTGCCTAGGTACACAATTCAAAGCTTTAATAAGTAGGAACAAATGAGTACACTACCTTCAAACTGACTTACTGTCTTGTATTTGCTTCTTCTCTTTACAGGTTCCTATGAAAAAATAATCTAAAATTTCACTCCAATTAGCTTACCTGAATTCAAGAAGCATTATCTTTCTAATAGCAAACCTAAAAAGGAAGAAGTAATCAATTAACACAGGAAAGAAAGCCTCTCATACACATCTTAGCTGCATGGAAAATGGCTGTATCTTCCCTTATTTTGTTATATAATGAAACCTGTAGAAACATCTAGAAATTACTTCTGCCTTCTCTTTTCCATGCCAGAGCAACCACTTGAATGCAGAAGCAACTGCTCTAACACTGTGAAAGCTAAAGTTCATGCAGGTTCAGTAAGCAATCAAATTCACATTTTAAAAAAAAAAATAAATATATCCATCTAGACCTTTTAAATATGAAGACACCACTTCCAATAGCCTTGAAGACAAAAATTGCTAGAAGTCAAGAGTGTCTTCTTGAAAACTACAACTATGTATTTAATCAGTTCATAATGGTATCTCTTCTTAGTGACTGGAAATGGAAGTTTACTCTGATCCTGTATGGCAATTCTTAGATTACTTTCATAAAGGAATAATAAAGGGAATTCTCTCCAGAGCTCAAACTTCCCCTGAAAAATTCTAAACAGCTAAGTTTACAACTCTTTTCTGTACACACAGCTGTAGAATGCAGTTTATCTTGAATTCTTTGTCTCCCCCATCTAACAATACGATTCACTGAAATGAGACTTGCCCTTTATAAACCTGGTAACAATAATTAGGGAAAAGAGCAAAAAGCTAGTGGCAGCACACTCCTCAACCAAATTTTTTTTTCTTTACATACCTTAGCGAGAAAAGCAGAGACCAGGCTTCTATAACCATCACAACAAAAACAACATAAAACACAACAGAATGCCAGATCAAGGAGCCAAACAATATTATGTCCAACCATCACATTTAAGGATTATGAGCTCATGAACTTTCTTTTTGCCACATTCAGACTTTGAAATGCCACAATGATTAAATGACTCAAACGCTCTCCAGTCATTTTCATCTGCTTTCAACATGTAAATGCATTTTAAAATATTCTACAAAACATTAGAAACCACTTCAATACAGATAATCATGGAATGCTTGTCTGTACGTGAAAGTGACTAGTGTACTTACTTTGACCTGACAATTTCTTTTATATATACATCTTCAATAACCTATGGGAAAGAATATTTCCAAAAAATGGGTTAAGAATTTTATACACTTCATAAAGTGATTAAAAATGCATTAAGACATCTTATGCACTCAAAGTTACTCTGAGTTGGTTACTCTCTGCTTACTGCCATTTGATTAAAAACGTAGTAACAATTACGCCTCAGCTCTGAACAGTCCAAAAGCTTCATAGACACATATTCTCACAATGAAAGTGAATCAACTTAGGGGAAAGCACACGATGATAGAGAATTGATAGAACCTTCATTCAAGTTATTTTGAAGAATAACCTATATCTCACCAAGATTTTTCGTATAAAAGTCAAACAGATATGCAAACTTTTTTATTGTTAATCTTTGGCTTATTGTTGAATTTAAAGAACAGTCTTCAAGAGGCAAGTCTGCATTAACTCAATCATCTGTTGTCACTGTTTCTTTTAACTGACTTTTAACCAAATCCAGACACTTTTATCTCATTTTCCCAACAGGAATTAAAAGAATCTGCACTATCTGATGCAGTAGGCACACTTTGACGTCACGTAACAGAGAGATGCAATTCAGCTGCTTACGTACATCCTAGTTCTAACAATCACAGACAAATACTAACACAAATACTACAAAGAAAGTGAGTAAACTGAGGCTGGAAAGGGAGATTTAGCCAAACACCCACAAGGGAAAGAGACCTAACGTGTAAGAACCCCGCACTACAGAAAACCAACACAAAATCAAACACATCATGATCAATTTTAAACATTCAAAATACACATATCCACCAGAACAGCACTAAAGTTGTCCGATCAAAACTCTCTGAAAAAGCTTTTAAAAAGAAGTACAGAGTTCAGTAATACCTGCATCCTTCATCTTCCTTGGATTTTTAAGAGTAGCCCCTCCTCAAACATCTTTTAACCTCAAAGGAGATGCTCAAAAATCTTTTACTCTCATAAGTTCTTGGCCAAAATAAAGTGAACAAATAGCATTCAAAAGAACTGCACTAGCTACAGCACACCTTCATAGCGGTGCCTACATTTATAAACTACAAATACATAGCAAATTATAGTGTGTTAAGCAACTGTTGATCTTCCAAGCAGTCTCCTATACTCTTATATAAAATAAGCACTACTGGAAGTGGGCACATCAGAAAAAGGTTGATCCTCATTCTTTTACGCCCCAACAGAATTCCCGTAGAGGTATTTACCTTTGACTCAAAAGACAGTTTTTTCTTCACATGTGGAGCCCAGTATTTGTTTGCTAACTGTATGGGGGAAAATAAAAAAAGGTTAAATGTATACCTTTTCAGTTGCAGTGATACAATAACTCTGTAACACATCCCATCCCCAAACTTTATTTCACTAGTATCGTGCTTAATTTCAGCTTATGGTGACTACAGGTAACAAAATTATGTCTTCCAACAGCAATGCTTTTCAACCATTTAAGGTTTAATGCCTAAATCTTGTCCAACAGAGGTGCGATTCTCTGTAAAAATTTCAGCTCCATAGACTGCTATATAATAAACAATTTTTTTTCTTAAGTTACTTCTAGCAAATCCCTCAAAAATACACCATGACCTTTCAGGGACTGCAAACCCCAGATTGCAAATGACTATGCTCGCATTAAGGAATTTCACAAGGAACTAGAGGCTATATATAAAAGCTCTGACGTTGTAAGGCTGTTTGCTGTAGCCATCACTTCACCAGAAGCCCCGAGCTTCCCAGGTGGGAAGAGCTTCCCAAACAACTTTATTCAACCTTCTTTATGCTGTAGAAGAGGAAGGAAAGCAGCACTTCAGCGCAAAAACCCGAACGCTTGCATAGAAGCCCTTAAAACGTTCAGCTGCAAGAAACTGCCGGCAACTCTTCACCTAATCTAACAAGGCTGATATATTTTGTGGTGCTGCTCTGGTGCATCTCTCCGGTCTGGGGACACACGCCCTTCCGTACGTGACCCAGGCCTTAAACCTCTCCTCCCTTGCCCCAGAACAAGACCCGTTCCCCAGCACCCACTCCCTGCAAAGTCTCCCTAAACGCCGAGGCGCCGGAACGGCCTCCCTCGCCCGCACCGGGCTCCGGCGGCGGCAGAGGCGGCCCGGAGACCCCCCGCGGGCCGCTCCCCGGCCGGCCCTACCTGGGTCACGTACTCCGCGTTGATCTGCGACACGGTGGGCGCCACGATCTTCTTCGGCGGGGCCGAGGACGCCGGCGCCGCCATGGTGACGCCGGCCCAAGGCGCTGCCACGGGCCGGGCCGCGCCGCTCTCCCGCCACCGCTCTCGGCCCGGGCCAGGCCCAGCGGCATGAACCTCCGGGTACGGTGCAGCGGAGAGGGGACGGCTTCCGGGGCGAGGAGCGCTAGAGCGGCCGCGGGCAGAGGAGGGGCGGCGGCCGCGCCACCTGCCGCGCCTTCCCCGCCACTGCCGCCGGCGGGCGCGGAGCGGCGGCCTCTCCCCGGCCCGGCCCGGCCCGGCCCGGCCCGGCCCGGCCCGGCCCGGCCCGGCCCGGCCCGGCCCGGCCCGGCCCGGCCCGGCCCGGCCCGGCCCCGGCGCCCCCCTTGGCTGTCCCTCGGCCCGGGCCCGGCGCATCCCCGGCTGTCCCCCAGGCCCGGGCCCGGCTGTCCCCCGGCCCGCCCCCCCGGCTGTCCCCAGGCCCGCCGCCGCCGGCGGTGAGGTGGGTCTGGGCCGCGTTGTGGCGGTCGCCGGCAAGGGCCGGCCTCGGTAGCGGGCGGCCTGCTCGGCCCGGCCGGCCCCGGCAGCGCCAGGCGGCCTTTGCGAGGAACTCCGCCACGAGCTGTTCAGTGAGTCCGTGATGAAGGGCGACAGGCTGTCATAGAAGAGCGGGCGGGGGGGGAGGGAGGGAAGTTTCTTCCCCTGGTTTCTTCTCTGGTCACCCTTCAAACGCTCTGTAAATCCACTTAGGGTGACTCCTTCTATTTTGTTATTTGTTTATCACTTAGAGCAAAGGTTTCTGTCCATCTAATGTGGAAAAGACCCACCCTTACTCACATCAAACGAACACCACCGAGATCCCAGCACAGCTGCGTGCTCTCTGGTACACATCCCTATAATTCAGGAAATCTGTGGAGGAGAGGAAAGGCAACGGTAAGAGGGGAAAACTACCTGCTCACAGAAGTCAGCAGTTTGGTAATGATTTAGAGTGGTTTGCAATTAACTTACTCTATTTGGTAAACAGATTAATTGAGGAGGAAATTAACAGACTCCCTAGAGAAGTTGCGGTGCTTTGTTTCTGCGCTCATTATCCAGCACCTGCCACTGGAGGAGTACTTTAAACTTCCAGGAGGATACCATTGAAGTCTGTTTGAATACGACCTCCTTTGTTTTGATATTAACGTGATCTCCATTTCATTTCTTCAAGCAGAGGTTAAACTAAATATTCTTTCTGAAGTTGAATTAGAATGTACAATGGGAATGGAAAAAGTAATGACAGTACCTTGAATAGCATCGGGCAACGGTTGCATTCAAATAAATATGCCTACTGCGTGCCTTTGCTTTAAAAGATCCAGAAAATGTAAGTTTTCTCTGTGAGAACTAATAAAATCAAAGGTACAAAAGTACCAGTAACAAATTCTGTAAAAACCAAGGATTGAGCGTTGCCTTGTCTAATGATTGAAACTTTCAGAGTTCTGTAATTTGATGAAAAATACGCAAATGCAAAGCACTTAAAATACACTTAAACCAACGTACCCCCCTCTGACACTTAAAATTTTGATAAAAATCAGCGTATTAAGATGCTTCAATTTAAATTCATCAACTTAGAGGTTGCGGCTTCATGACTGACTTAGGCTTATTGAAACCTATGCAAATGGAACTACCCCGTTTGGTTCTGCCCTTGCTCCATCACTTGGTACAACAGCTAGCACTTGCATCCATGGACAAGTGTAGAAAATACAAGTAAAATTGTAGCCACCTAATCTCTGAGGTGGCTGGCTGAGCCATACTAGTATGTTGCTGCATCTTAGCTGATAATACTGCCTACGGTGTCCTCTCCCAACTTACCTTCCACAGTTAGGTTGGTCTGTGTTTGACTACCTCAGGAATCAACTTACATAGCTTACATTTGCATGTATCAGAACAAGTAGAAATAGAACAGCTTGTCAGTTTGGCAAACAAAAGAGAGTACTTTTACTATCCATAAGTAGACTAGAGGGATAAATGGCAGGAAGGGAAGGAACTATTGAACACAAATCGGTGATAAAAAAGGACAAAGGAATGTAAGTTCATTACTTATAGGCTGAAAATAGAAAAGCTTCTAAAACTGGCTTTCAGATGAGAGCCAAAAGTTTGACTGTCACTACAGTCAATGTGGCGACAGAGGTCCTTCCAGAGACCAAATCAGAACCAATTTAAGTGCTCTGACTCATTTTCTGAAGGAGCTTCTGATATTAGAAACTAATATTAGATTACTAATATTAGGCAATGTGATTACATCCCTCAGTGGCAATGTCAAATAAAGTGATAAAGATCTCCTCCCTATAAATAATGCATTAAGTATTTCTCTATAAGGGGTATTGTTTAGTTACAGAGTGCTGGGACAGTAAGACTACAGATAAATAGCACAAGTATAAATTAGTGTTTTGGCAAAATACTTTGTTTTCAAGCCTCAAGAGCAGCTGAACCTTTAAAGAGGAGTTGTGGTGAGACCAGCCATAGTGACGCCCAGTGTTGTACCTATGTCTCCGTCTGCGAATCTCACCCCAGCTCACAACTGTCTATCAAGACTGGTCTTTTGAACACTCTGCTTAGTTTCCCCCAGAGTGCAGGCACATCTGTCTCTTTCCACCCCAAACTGCTTTGTAGTCAGGGGAGGAATAAAACCCTGCACCCTGTCGTCCCCACAGCCGTCTGTGAAGTTCTCCATCTTTCTGTACTCATTGACTTAACACGTCAAGAAAATCAAGTGTTCTTTCTCTTCAAAAATCTGTTAATTCATTCATGAAGACATGTATTATTTAAAAAGTCACACATTTGAGTAGATGCAGTTTTCAAGACTATTATTAATTTCTAGGCTGCATACAGTCCTGGTCAATTTATATTCAATGCTGTGCTGTTTTCTTGCTTAATTAGCTCTTCTTGTTTTGGATGCTTGCCCTCCTATACTATTGTAGCCAGGAAAAATAGGCTTTTCTCCTCTTCTTTGTAACCTATACAAGCCAAGGTCATCAATAACCTGGCCATTGCTTTTATCTCAATGATACTCTTCCGAATACAGTATCAGTGGGTCAGGAAGTGTCTCGTAATAATCAGCAGGGATTGATTCTATGTTCTGTCCCATCTACCTTTTAGATTATTTTAGGTTCTACCTAGAGTCACAGAAATTATTAATTTCTAGCAATGAAAACTCCAAACAATTAATCTATAAGGATTTCTAATATTAATTGATTTTAAGGTTTGTTGTTGGTTTAGGGTCTTCAGTAAGACATGACCAGTGAAACTAGATTCAGCAGCTACATACTTCTAATATAAAAGTTGTTTCACTTTGTCCTGTTTCACACAAATACAGAGATTTATACCCTTTGAATGTTTTATCTTTCAGCTTCTTAGACCTAAGTAAACACTGCCCTGAGAGGTGCAGACTCAGTATGGATACCATCTTGCACCTATGTAAACTGGTGGGAAAGCTTTGTTCCAAAGCAGGTAACAAATACCAGCACTGCACTCGGGGTGCAAAGTGGCATTTCCTTACCCACTCTAGTCATCAGGTTCCCTCAAAATTATGAGCAGGCATTGGCTGACTCCTCCTCCAAGCAAGCATTGTGCTAGGGACAGATGGTTCCCCATGTGCCTCAGCCTGGTCACTGCAGTACAGCAGCAGCAATTACTTCTGGCTCTTTGATCTGGAGTGATGGGGCAGCTACCATCACAACTCTACTATTGTCTGAACTCCCAGTCGCCAGGGGAGCAGCAGCAGGTGGAGGTTCCCCTAACATAAGACAGAATTGAAGATGTTGAAACCTTCTTGCCAGGGTGAGGACTCTGTTCCCTCATAGCAGAGGACATGCTAACACTGCTCTGATGAAACAGAAAAGCAGCTCACTGGCAGCACTGTCATACTGCTCCACGCTCTCCCACCCAGGGGTTGTTTTCCTGCTGCTCCACCAGTACAATTTCAAGCTAGGCCTAAAGCTCCAGTGCATGATAAAGGCTGTTGAGTCTTTGGCCTGCATTACTTCTTGCTGGAGATGCAGGGGCCTCTTCTTCCTTCCAAAACCATTGAATATGGCTGTATTTCTGCTTACAACAGTAGTTTTTACCCTTTTCTATGTATGTTGAATACCCGTAGAGTTTCTTGGACCTTGTGGTACATAACTCGGAGGCCAAGAGAAGTCTACATTACTTTTTTTCAAAACTGAGCTGCGATTGTTCTGACAGCAATGTTCTGTACGCAGAAAGTCAAAACCATGTAAGTCCTAGAGGGAGATGGCTGAATTGTGCCTTCCCTGTGCACAACTTAAAAATATTGAGGTGGTCCAGGTGATTTTTTTGTAGAACTATGCTTCTCAGGATGGAGGTCTAGATATCTGGGGTGCGTCTCACTGCCATACAGGAGTTTGTTATCTGGCCTAATACAATTGCATTATACTAAATGCATAAGCTTATCTTTGGGGAAGTACCTAACTGCACACTGGATACCTTAACTTAGGGTAGATGAATCCCAGCCCCAGTGACATTAGCGGTATGTTGGGTAGGCTTTCTGTGAAGCAAGGCCATAAAGCTTAGGAGACTGCATCTCTTTAAAATCAGCTTTTACTTCTGGCTTGTTGACTTTTACATGTAAACACAAGGTTTTTTTGAGAAGCATCCCTCTGAAACAGAAAGCTCCAAACATGAGAATTTGAAGTCTCGTCATGTATATGTACAAACTTGCACATACAGCTTTTTCTTCTAACCATGAATATGCAGCATTTTGAAATATTACTTGCAAAGTTATATAAGTTTTTGAAATGGATGGGGGGGTGAGTGGCATAGAAATGGAACAATATGTACATTATTCAGCAACGACCAGAAACCTCCTCTGTCTCTTACCTGTTGATATGATACGAGAAGCATATTGATTTAACCTGCTTTCAGGTAAATAAAATTTGGAAAAGCTCAAAAAAGATCAGCAGAATCTTTCAACATGTAAAAAGCTTAGGCAAAATGACAGGGGTTATTCCTCTGGTTATAGCTTATCCTTCATAGCAGTTAATATTCACGTAAACTAAATGTTCAGCCTGTTCATTACAGTTTTAAATCAATCGCATCACATTGGTTTTACTTTTTATTTATGTGCATTCTTCTAGTCCAAGAGTTTGTCACTGTGTTCATCTCATTAAATATGGGTACTCACTCAGTAAATATGTGTACTTCCACTCAGTAAATATGGGTACTTTCAAAAATGATGCCTCAGTTTAGTAACAGATGCTTCTTAAAATATTTAGAATTTTAAAAGTGTAAAGAAGCCGTCAGTAGCATTCTGATTTGTGTATAAATATTTATTTAGCACACGTTCTGGCCAATGTACTGCCCTTGATTTTTGTGCAAAACTTACAGTAACTTCAATGGAAATTCTGAGCTCACAACTAGAGAAAAATATGGTTAATTCAGCAACCCAGCTGCTTTTATATCCCAGAATAGCAAGCAGTGCCTCTAGTGAAGGAGGTGGGGAAATACGAGAGTTTATGTCATTCTTGGCTTTCTGTTGCTGGGCATACACTTGGGTAACACCTCAAGTTAGAGCAGACTCTGGGCTGTTCTATTTCTCTTAAGAGACTTTTAGCTGGGTTCGGAGCAGATCAGTGGTATAAAAATAAGAGGCCAATAGCCAGTAAAGCTCTAGAAATATTTGCTAGAAATCCTGTGAGAGGCTGTTATGTGATAAAATTTCTGTGGGGAAAAAAAAATTAATGTGAGATAAATCTGTTTGGTGGATGAACATGAGGCCTTCATCACTGAAATGAGATTCTAAGGAAAATAATTTCCTTTCTGCTAGTGCTAGCATGAGAAATGATATGGAAAGTTGAGTCTATTTGCAGGATCATTGTAAAAGTAGATTCTCAGTCACATACACTTTCTCACGATATAGGAAAAAAACCCAAACAGATTGCAGACAAAACTGAAGCACATCTAATGTGCAGCATAAAACATAATCAAGAGAGAACAATTCTAAGATGCTAACAGCTAGCTCCAGTCTCCTAAAGCTTTCATCCTTGCTTTTCTCCATATTTTCTAGGCTTTTGGTAGACATTTCCATTAGTACGTCAGAATTTTAAAAGAGGATAAAATGGCAATAAAACAGAATACCTACGGAAAACAGGAAAGTTCACACTGGTGTAATACCAAAAAATAATTTATTAACTTTTAATAATTTCTTATATTGAAAAACCCCTTCTACTGTGATATAAACTAAAATATTACACAACAAATCACTTTAGCTTATTGGCAAATGGACATTTTTCCTCTGCTAATTGCACTAGCATCAGACGCGCTATTCGATGCCTGAGGGAATTCTTATGAAGCTATTCTGACTACCCAAGTACCTGCTATTACTAAGACCCGGAGTATAAAATACAAGTTTAAGTGCACTATGGCAAACAAGGTTGCCAAGATACCAACCCAAGGTTGCTCTCAATATCATGAAAAAATCATAACGTTTTGATCTTAAAAATTATCCTCAAATTGACTGATATACTTGGGGTGTCTAGATGGCTTAGCAGATTTCTACTCAGTTTAGTAGGACTGTCTTGTCACTAACAGGAATCTCTCTGCTCAGCTGTATTTTCAGGATCCTCTTAGAATCAAAATAAAGTGGAAATTGAGGAAATCATCTGAGTTTCTGTAACTCAGCAAGCTACTTTTGCAAACACATACTAAGCATTAAAATTTATACTCTTTAAAAAAAAAGCACAAATACAATTATGCAAATTTGCACGCCAGGAAGATAAGTGTTTTCCTTGATGTCAATAGAAATTGAGTGCAATGCATTAGCAGTACAAATGGGAGACACCATGTGTAGCTGTTTTTTTTAGCTTAGGAATAGTATTTCTCTCCTTCACTAGGTCATCAAGGCACATTCCAGTGCCACATCCAGTGAAGCTGCCACAGGCAAAGCTGGATAGCCACCATTCCTGCGTGCTCATACTACCCTACGTACCCAGACCACTTCCAGTGGAGAAGACAGGCCACAGTCATAGCTGGTCAGATTCTCACATCTTCATGGACTCGCATCCTCAGGCAGCATTTTGCATGCTATAGCAGGACACGTTCAACAACCAGCTCCATGACTCTCCCCAAGTGACATACAGGGTTTCACAGATTCATACAATTTGGGAACAGGGACACTGGAAGGATTCCAGTGAAGAGGAAAAATTGCAGCTGCATATGCAAACTATGTCAGGTGTACAGCAGAATCGAGCCACATATTAGCATATCCCGGAAGCGGACAGGAACTGGAATGGCAGAGTATGGAAGTCAAACAGCATTCAGAGACTTGTGATAACTCAGGACAGACATAACGACACTTTCATGTTAGAACAGCAGTTCCTGAACAAGGAAATGATCAATTCTACTTGTGATTTTGTTGCCACAAGGCTGATTTCTCCTTCACTTGCATGGACTTTGAAGATTCACTTTTTTAACACAAAAAAATGCTAAAAAAGATGCTGTTTAAAAGCTGCTTGACAGAACTAGTCATTATATGAAGAAGTACAATTAATTTGCTCAACATGGACAAAATAAGGCATATAGGAGCATAGAAAAGTCACTTCTGTAATTTCAATTTTCCTTATGATAACTGCCTCTCAGACACATCTCATCCATAGCCATCAGACCATAAAACTAGGCTATTAAGTTAAAAGTTGCACTTTAAAAATCCACAAAACCTTGTGCTAGGAATATGAACTGTGACCCCTTTAGTTATTTAGGAGATCTAGGCATTTTCAACATTATTACAAGGGGCCATTAGAAGGACTGAATCCATAGTCTTTATTGATTGAAGAGTCATCCAACTGTACTTACCTAAGTGTTACTCGAGTGAGCTGTTGCAAGATGACTTTGAGTTTTACATTTATCCTAGAAGGCAGACAGGAAAACTAAATGTTGGATCCAGCTTCTCAATTTGAAGCCTAAAGTCTCACTAACTTCAGTTAAGTTTCTTTTGTGTCTATCTCCCATTTGCCTCACTAACTTTTCTTGTTGGCTCTGGGTATAATAGTGAGAGCAGATCACAGACAAGAAAGAAACCAAACACTCAGTGAGTAGGAGCTACAAAAGTGATTAAACAGTTTTTCTGTGGTTTATGATGGCTGTTTTTCTTTTTTTAATTTCTCCCTAGACATATATAGGAATACTTTTATTTTTATATATATATATATTGCAAGTTTTTACTTTCTGCAAACATTGCAAAGATTGCACAGCAATCAAAATCGTAAACATTTTAAAGTTATCCATAGCCACATTTCCTAGATAGAAAATGGACGATGTAATCAGTTAGTACTGCAGTTCCAGTGAATTTAGTATTGCATACTTTGTCTTTAAAAAAAAACGCCCTTCTACCTTTTCCTGCTTGTTTTAAAATATTTGACCCTTCTTTTATTCCACATAGAACTACCTCAAGGCTGAATCCACGCAGTTTGGGAAGTTTGCCTTGGGGGGGGAGCTCAGTATTAACCCAGGAAGACCCACTGTTTTCCTGTTTACAATATGCTTTTGTTCTGCATATAGTCTTAAAAAAAAAATCCACAACTTTAGTATTATGAGATTATTACTATTAGCCATCAGCTCATTCTAGCAAAACCACAGGCAATGTCTCTGCCACCAGACGCTTCAAAGATTGATGGATTGAACTTGCCTTGAAGTGTTATGGAAAATTACTAACATTCTAATGAACAACACTAGGTGTTATTGTTAACACTAGGAAAACCATTCTAATTCAAATTCTCAAAGGTACTTGGAGACTTTTACTGTTAACTTCAAAAGAGAGAGGATTTCAACCTTAAGATTTTTTTTCTCCTGACTCTTAGAAACTGCTTTACCCCTTTCTAGCTAGTTTATGCTATAATCCCCCTAAAATCATGAATTTATAATGACACAAAACCTTTCATAAAGGGGTAGAGAGCTGGATAAACAAAGTAGCCCTTACTGTCCTTCTGAAATCCCATGGAGCCCAAAGATTACATTAGTTTCCAAATTAATCAGACAGTAATAGTTCCCATGTATGTCTATTCATCCCTGAAAAGTAGCTTTCTGTATTACCTTCCCTTCATTTTACTCAAATTGGTATTTTCAAAACATACCAATGTTAGTGTTCTCTAAACATTACTCTCAAACATAGCATTTTTTAAAATGACTGTGACTCTTTAAGAAAGGTCTTATTATCTTTAAACATATTTATTTCTATAACAAAAAAAAAATCTGAAACAAAACCTATTGTTCTAACACGCAAAGTTAGTTATTTTGATATGTAGTCTTAAACTTTTCTGCACATTGAATGTTACAAAGTTTCAAAACTCTGGTTTGCACATAAAGTATACAATAGAAGTATAATACAATATAAATAAAATAGTTTATTACAAGTATTTTAAAAGAGCTCTACAATACACTTTCAAAACATTTTATACAGTATTCTGTCTTTCAATATGAAACAGTTCACGGGGAGAAAAAAAATCTCAATATATAACTATAGTCATTATTAACATACTGAATTCGCCTGTCATACAAAAATCATAGTAACTACAGACTGAGTATCTTTCCTGGTTTTATTCTCTCTGAAAATGGGAAAGAATAACATGTCCCTTCACCTTTCACTTCATTTATGCCAAATACTACAATGGTCACAGCAAAACCTAAATAAATCACTTCAAAAATTAAAAAAAAACCCAAATATGAAAACCATTTTACTTAAATAAATATGGCTCTATTTAAATAATGAAAAGAATGCCATGTATCTTACAGGTATGTTAATTAGAAATAGGATTAAAAACTTCAGGTTTCAACTATTCAGAAGTTGTATAACAAAGGAAAATATCCTAAAAGGTATTTTTTTCAGAGGAAAAAAAAAAAAGAAACAAACTTCATTCTTGCTCATAACGAATAAAGCTCCACTGCACTTACACATTTTGCCAGCCCCACAGGCACAATGGGAGAAGCTCTCTACTTACCAGAAAGTGCAACTACAGATTCTATTAATACAAAATCGGAATTACTTAATTTGAGCTAAAAGTCATTTTCAGTCTTATATTTAATGTAATGAGAACATGACTTCCCGACAAAACTGCTCATCTGAGTTATTATCACATCCTAGAGAACATTTCTTTTACTGGTGCAATATGTACGCTAGAAGGAAAGGAGACTGGAACAGATAGTAAGCCCGTTTGTAATGTTAATGGTAATTTCTTGTCCTCTTTTCTTGCAGAAAAATAGTTTGGTATTGTATGAATTGTCCAAAAAAGCTAGGAAAGGCAAGGGATATACAAAGAAGTAGACATAATGAAGTGGTAAAATGGATTAATTGATTATAAACCCTGCTATTTTAGCAATGTCTACTTGTACTTTATCATCAAAAGGGAAGAGATCTAGTTCCTCATCCGTAGATCTCCAAACCCATTACAAAGCAGTTGAATTTCTTCTATTAACTGTTCTATAATGCCACACCAACATTTTTTCTCATTAAACTTTTTCCCCTTTTTCTACTTTCTTTTTTGCACCTTTTATCTAAAACTAATAGTTACTTTTTTAAAAAAGTATGAAATAAATACAGTAAGTGTCCGTTATTTGCAAGGTATAGGGAGCCAGAAGAAAGTAAAGGGACCATTTTTTCTGTATTCTGGAAATTACCTTTTTATCTTTACTTTTCTGATAGTTATCATTGCACAGCAAAATTTTCATAAATTACTATATGGGAAAACGTATAACTTAAAATATCCGATTCATGGAGCATTACAGATTGCTGCAACACTATTAATACAGTAAGAATATGCATTTATAAAATAATTTAGGAAAAAAATGCAGAGTGGCTTTTTTGTTGCCTCTTTTTTGTTTTGTTATAAACATCTTCTCACATTCATCACAAATTATATCAAGTAGACAGTTTTGAAGACAGTAAATGTATTCTTCAGGTCATCTCCATAATAGAAAGAGATAATCCCCTTCAGTCAATTGTTAGGTGTAACATAAGCCTTTCAGTAATTACGCAACCAAAAATTTTAATATAGAATGTCATAGGACATTATCCAGTTTTGATAAAAACAATATATTCTCTGGTTGTTGCTCAGTGGTACTCAGCTTTAAGCTCTCTTTGAAGTGAATAAGGTGATGTCTTTTCAAATGTGGGGCCTGTCTGAAATTTTTACCACAAACTAAACATTCAAACGGCTTCTGTCCAGCATGCATTAGGTAATGTCTTTCAAGCTTAGAAGGTGATTTAAAAGTTTTAAAGCAGATACTGCATTGATACAATTTGTTAACAACTTCACTTTTTTCAGTACATTCAGAAAAATCATGCCAACAGCTGTAACAGCTTTGCTCTGTTCCCAACAATTTACTACACAAATATGGCTGTGTGTTTCTACTGCTGGTGTCAAGAACAAAGTCCCCTGACTCGATTTCAACTTTGATTTCAGCTGCTTGGTTTGACTGAATCAGCTCAAATTCTTGAAAGCCAGATGCCTGTGAAGGTGTTTGAGAATAACCTGAATAACCCACGGGCTGAGAAGACTTAAATTCAATGTGATCTCCCTGATGATTGAAAAGTTTGTTCAGGTTTTCAAATTCTACCTGGCAAACGGGGCTTTTACAGGGTCTCTTTTCAGTATGGGTGAGCTGATGTCTTTTTAAGTGAGCTGACTGTCTAAATGTCTTCCCACAAACATTACAGCCAAAGGGCTTCTGTCCCGTGTGTATAAGGTAATGTCTTTGAAGTTTGGAGGAAGACGGAAAGATTTTTTCACATCTGTCACATTTACACACTTTGTGTCTGTTATGTGTATTTTTAGCAGAAGCTGAAAAAGCACAGTGAAGTACTTCTGGATTATCAAAGAAACCATCATCTGATGAACCATAAAAAGCATCATCTTTATTATCCGGTGAATCATTGATGTTTAACATGCTTTCACCAGTAAGCATACCTTTTAAATTAATTCCAAAGTCGTGAGGTTGTGGGTGCTCTTGCCAACGTAATGGCACAGTAAACATTCTTTTCATCCGATTACTAAGTGCCTTGTGCATGTCAAGCTTGCTATGGCAATCCTTGAAAGGTTTAGTGGAAGCGTGCTGATCAGAACACTGATCTCTAGCTGCAACCAGGTCAGGACTTTTAAAGTGACCTGATTTTTTTTTTTTTCTGTCAGTAAGAGAAAAATCCGTTGCCTTTCCTCCAGTATGCTTCAGCTTCATCAGGATCTTATTTTTCACGCTGACAGCATGGCTGCGTGCTGTTGTACCATTCTTTGAACTTTTGTCATCTCTCAGATAACAACATTTGTGCAAATTTAGAACCTGCTCTGTTTCAAAACACTGCTCACAAGCTGGGCACTGAAAAGGTACAATGTAAATCGAGTGAACGTCACATGGGTCATTCTCCTGCGACTCATAAGTGGCAGCATTCTCAAAACTATCCCTCTTTCCTTCCAACAGGTTGCGTGGTCTGGGATATTTAAGAGTCTTTGCTTTGTACATAATATTGGGTAAAGTCTTATTTCTGGCATGGAGCTGTTTGTGCTTCATGAGTTTGCTCTGTATTTTAAACCGCTTCTGACAAAAGCAGCACTGAAAAGGCCTTTCTTCTGTGTGTGTGAGCTGATGGATTTTCAAGTGTGTTGACTGTCTGAAAGATTTACCACATGAAGAACACTTAAAAGGTTTCTGGCCAGTGTGAATAAGGAAGTGTCTTTCTAGCTTAGATCTTGATGGAAATGTCTTGTTACACGATTCACAAGCATGAGTTTGCTTTCTCCTTCTGGCACCATGTAGGCTATCTGCCTTCAGACACTGATGCAGCATCCACCTCTCTTCAGTTGTAAAAGATTTCCAGCACATGGAACATCGAAATATGCCGCAAGTGACTCTGTCTTGCTCAGAATTCACAGAGTTTTCTGCTTGCTTGGTATCATTCTGATAATTTTCGTTATGAAGCTGCTGATGCTTTAAGAAAGTGATTAAGTTTTTGAAGTTTCTGTAACAAACAATACACTTAAAAGGCAGATTATGGGTTAACTGATGCCTCTCCAGGTGGACCAGCTGCCTAAATGTTTTATGGCATACATGACATTCAAATGGCTTTTGACCAGTATGTATCAGATAATGCCTAGCTAATTTTGATGGAGTTTCAAACTGTTTATAGCAAATGTCACAAACATATGGCTTTTTTTTGGGTATCCTGTCAGCTGTTACACACTGCTGAACTTTTAACATTTTTATAAAGCAATTACACTTTGCCTACTGTTAGTTTCTTCAGATAGGCATTTCAAGTGAAGTCATCAATTGCACACTAAGATGGAAGGCTGTAGAAGCAGCAAATTTTCTTAGGAGAGATATTCTTAAATCCCACAGGTCCCTAAAATAAGAAAGAGAGTATTATTTTAGCCTATATTAATACATAATTGCCTAAGTTTGTCTCTTGTTTTCTACATAAGAGACCAAAAGCATCTAGATTAGAATACTCTTGCTATAACTTAGCTTAAAATGCTTTCCTTGTAACAGAGTAATCACTCATTATGTTGCAGGATACAAAAAAACTCTACTTTCCAGAAGAAACAAACAAGTTTAAGTCATCTGTGCTGTAAATGCAGCTATACTTCCAAATAATATACTGTTCAGCTACATTATGATAGTTTGGGTTATTTACAAATAAAGCATATTCTTAAAAAAAAAAAACCACAAGAACTTATTGCAATAAATTTCTCCCCTACAGCAGTAATTCTAACTCCCAGATAGAATATTTATGAAGATGAGAGAAAAAGAGAAGAACTAGGGATTCTTGGGCTTCAGAAATAAAAATTAAATGAATGTAGTGTTAGTGAGAAGTAAAAATACTTAGTTTCAATGTATCATTAAAGTTACTAATCACATTTCTGCATCTTATCAACTGTATCCAGTAGTGTAATTATTTTTGCTTTATCTCATAACGGCAAACACCAGAACCATTCAGCAAGAGCAACACAGTAACCATAAACTACAACCAGAACAAGGATAAGCCCCAAAACAAGGATGAACACAGGCTATGTTCACTATCTCACCACAGAGCTAGAATATCAGAGTTGCGATAGCTAACCATGTGTGTACCATATATACCGTATGCACCATGTAACCATGCGTATAAGGCATGATAAATATAAAGGTCATTATCATAATTCATCATAACTAATGTTTTGGTCTAAACCAAAATCATGAAATAGTCAGTTTTAATTTTCCTTGAATTTTCAACAGATGGAACACACTTGGGCAAGCTACTGTGTCTCATCTAAGGCATGACTTACAAACAAGAAACAATAACTTCACAAGTACCCGAGTGCATAAGAAGTTATTAACATACAGGAACAGCTAGAAAGCACCTCAGGCAACCATTTAGTCCAAGCCTTCCACTGTGAGGCCAGCTCATGTCTAGACAGCCTCCAAAGTGGTCTTAACAACTTCCCTTGAAGGAGGTTCCTTAACCTCAGCAGGGCTCCTGCTCCAATGCATCACCCTCTCATGAAGCTTTTCTTTGCACTCAGCTGAGCCTTTCTTTACTACAAAGTTATTTTCATTATCCTTCTCCCTGTGAACCTATAAAATAACTAAAAAGCGTTCTCTGCCACAGCTTCATGTATTCAAAGTCTCCTTTCTCTCTTCTTTTTTTTTCTTTTTTAAACTAGGAAAATTCTGTTTTTTGTAAATATTGATTTTAGGTCCACTAAAAAAAAGAAAAAAGAACAAAAAAATTGGTCTTTTTAATCACCTTGGGATTAATTTCAGTTGGTCACATCCTTCCTACATTGCAGCATCTAAAACAGATTAAGTATTCCAGTCCACAAGAGTAGTACAAACAACACAATAAAAATACCTCTGGTATGGTATTACCCATCTCCCTTTATAAAAAAGAAAAGGGATGGAGGGAGCAAACTTTAAAGCAACAGCATAATAGTTAGGACTTGTAATAACTTTGAGATACACAAGACATTTCTACTAACTATAATTTTTGGTATTTTGACACTACAACTCACAAGTTGTACATTCTTTCTACGTACTAGCAGAATAAAAAATTCATTTATTCAGTGTCTCCAAAAGCCCTGTCTTCACAAAGAGTTAGTGTCCCTGTCCCTAGTTTTTAAAAATTCAGAAATAGCTGAAAAGTCCATTCAGAGTCTTTTCAAAGAATGAAAGCCTACTGCAATTTAAAGCAAGTTACGATAAGATTCAAGACACATGCACAAAAGACTGAAAATGTCTGGTGAATCAAGATTTTTCTTAAGCTTAGTGAAAGGAAGCCTGGTCATCTGTTGGGATTGTTCCACCTCTAACAGATGTGTTCCTAGATAATTATGGGCCTTATTAAATAACATTTGGATGTATGCCTTAGATGCAGTTGTCACTACATTTCAGTGAGATTAGGTAACTCCTCAATAGTTCAAGATAGGATTTATCAATGCTGTGAAGCAGTTGAGAAAGTCAACTTTTCCTTTCCTAGTCTCTTTTCCCATAGAATTTTAACAGCTACTGGGTTTCAGTCTTGTTTTGAAGATGCAAGAAAACACAACACTTTAGGAGACCCCCTCTTCCTCCCAGTTGTTGTTCTATACAGCTCAAGGCAGCCTCCATTAGCAGGGAAGGAAAACCTCCTGAGAAAGAGCTGTAAGGACTGATGAATTTTAGTTAACATACTGTCATACAAATCTAATTTACGCATCAGGGAAGTGCTCAAACAGTATAGTGACATGCAAAGAAAAAAAGTCCAGAGTAAGAGACAGCTGTGGCATATTACGCAAGGGATTTTTGCATTTAGCTTATAAATTTTTTAGAGATTCTATCTGGTGAATGAGGAAAATGCTCTGTAGTACAAGGTGTCAAAATCACAGTAGAGCTTCTTGCTGTGGTCTTCTTGCCCCGTGAAAGACTAAAGGCTCAGATGAGGTAAACTTAGGGGACGCAGGGGAAGGAGAAAGAGCCAAGATAGGCATTACTGTGTGGCCCAAATATATTTTCAAATCCTATTTACTAAGGACAGACTTCTCCACATCTATTTCAGGGTGCTCTGTGCCTTGCACATCTAAGGAATAAACATGCTGCTGCTAAAGATCAAAGAGCAAAAGACAGGCTTGGAATATTGTCTCCTGCCAGCTTTGGAAGTACACAGGCATGTCCTAATTAGAGTCAGAAAAATGTACTTCCCTATGTGATAAGGATTTAGTTTATGGCATAGGTCCAATTTAATATTAAATTGACCCTACTTTTC